>NW_017972897.1:0-7825 GCF_001876935.1 Asparagus officinalis | reverse complement strand
TTGGATGTGAAATTGCTTGTTTGCATGCCCAACTAGTAGATTCATCGATATATATATATATATGAAACTAATGTATCATTGATTTAACGGATGGCATCTATTTAGTACGTATTTAATGTTATGCATCCGGGACTATATGATACGTTCTCATCATTATGCGCATAAAGGCTGATATATTCGGTTGTCATCATTACATTGGGAAAAAGACTAATTATTGATTAGCTGATGATTAGACTTAACACCCACATTCTCTCTTTAACAGCATGCGACGAAGAATATTCCGACACGAACTTTACTGCATATAGCAGTAGTTTCATTGGCTCTTTCTTGTTCATTGCCTCATTGGGGAATCTTAGTCGAGAGACATAACAAGTATATTATTATCAATCAATTATAATAACATGCCGGCTCATGTAGTAGAGATTGAGCAGTGAATGCGGATTTGAATCTCTAATCCCAAAGGACAAGACAATTTTTAGACTGGTATGTAAGTACATGCTCATATAAGCTTAGTCTATAATAATTGATAAAAAAATTGTACCTAATTAGTTGACACGGTAACACAATTTAAATTAGAGCTTTGCTACAGGGACCCAAAATACGAGACTAATAAATGGGACAAGTGAGGTGTCCCCCTCTTATTGGATAATGAGTTGGCCATCATTAATGATGACCAACTCATTATCCAATAGGAGGGGGACACCTCACTTGTCCCCCCGATTGGTCCCATATTTTGGATCCTTGAAGAATTTTTCTTTAAATTATAAGGTAAACTTTATTTCTTTGGAGATTGAAGTGGATTTTTAGCGATTAGTCTCGATGGTGTCGGATGAATGGATTGAAGGTGAACTGGGTGGAGAAATATATATATATATTTTAAAAAATTTAATTAGGGTAGCTAATTACAATTTCAATAATTTGAGGGTCTAATTTTCAAATAAATAAAATTTTGGGATCTATAGTAACTTCAATGATTTTAGGGATGAATTTCATAATACTAAACATTTAGGGGAGTAATTTAAAAAACCTTTTTTTAATGAAATAATGAGAAACAATTTATGCATATATCTTAAAATTTTGGCCCCAAAGATAAAATTCCTGGCTTCGTCACGAACAGTTGCTAATATCTAAGATAAAATTTCTGGCTCCGTCACGAACAATTGCTAATATCTTAGATTCTATTGCCAGATTCTCTTACTATATATCTGATGTTTATCGTGGGCCCCTACAGTTAGTAGTGATATGTTTTGAGTGAAAAAAATCTGCCCCTCCAAAGTTTACTGATGTACGTACCAACTATTCTAATTTTGATGGTCGATGCATTTTGGGGCTGTTTGGTTCGTTTCCATAAAATAAAGGAAATGGAATCCAAGGTAAATAACCATTTCCTAAAAAAAATTTGGATCATCCAGGAATCCATAACTTGTGTTTGTTATGGAGTTATAAAAGTGAATATTAAGAAAACATATCCAAAACTCATGATTGGTTCACCACCAAAGAAAAGGAAAACACCATCAAAAAAAGCTTTCTATAAAAGCTGTTGTGTTTGGTTCAAAGCCGAAGAATAGGAAAGAGGCCAAAAAACATTGTTTACAAATACCTGTGGTGAAGTTACCGCAGAGTTATTAACATTTCATCACTCAAAGCCACTGCAACGGCTAGTTACAGTTACAGTGACCGATTTCAACAAACACCAGAGCAACAGCTAGTTACAGTTACTGCAACGGCTCATTATAAAGTTCACTTGGGGGCCTATATAATGAGCCACCAACAGCCCCAAAAAATCAACAAATAGGTTCACTTGGGGGCTGCAACATCTCAGCCAGGTAAGAATTTTTCAGTCTTCTTATTTTTTCCAGATTCGTAGCAACAAAGCCACTGCAGGTTGATGGAGCGGCAATGGGACAGCAAAGTAGAGGGTGCCCCATATGAAGTTAGGTGCAAATGCAAACTTCCAACACCCATGAAGTTATGCGCAAATGGAAAAAATAGAGGGAGGCGTTATTAGGGTTGCGCTAAGTTCCCAAATAAGGAATGCAACTTCTTTCAGTGGGCCGACAAAGCGGGCGAGTGCAGCAGAAATAGAAATCAGCAATCACAAAGTGAGGACATTGATGAAGATAAAAGGGCAATGAAAATCAAAAAGCTGAAGAGGGAATTGAAAACTGCAGAGCATCAACTAATCATTTGGAAAATGATTGTATTGTTCTTAGTTATAATCTGTGTACTCATCTGTAGCTTTGAAAATATGCCATGTAGTTGCAAAGTGTAACGTGGTATGAAATGAAATTTATGGAGGCAATCCATGGAGTATATGCCTCAGCAAATCACAGATGAATACTGGAACAAATATAAAAACTACATCCAAACTAACTTATGTACATAGTTATAACCTGTACATAAAAAACTCTAAACCCAGATAATATTTGATGCAAAGCTGAAAACTGAGTGCAAAGGAAAAACTCAGCAAACCTGAAGACAGGAGCATGGACAACAACTCAGTTGGGATTTTTAGCTAAGCAAAGTGATGCACAGCTGGGAACTGAAGCAAATCAAAGTGAAGCAGAGCTGGAAATAGTAGCTGGAAACAGACTCAACAAATAACATGAGCAATCCTCATTGCCTATTGAAATAACAACTCAGCACAAACAGAAACTCTGAGAACTAAAGCAGGGAAAAACAACTCAGCAAAACTCAGCAAAGCTGAAAACTGAAGCAAGGAAAAACAACTCAGCTGAAGACAGGAGCAACTGCAAAGCTGAAAACTGAGTGCAAAGGAAAAACTCTGCAAAGCTGAAGACAGGAGCAACTACAACAACTCAGCTGAAATTTTTAGCTAAGCAATGTAGTGCACAGCTGGGAACTGAAGCATATCAAAGTGAAGCAGAGCTGGAAACTGAAGCAAGGAAAAACAACTCATGCAAAACTCAGCACAAAAAGCTGAATAATATAAGTGAAGCAATGACATACAAAGCTCAGATTATAGCTATATTATCAGTATACGATGCCTCGCCTACATATTGTAATTGCATTGAGGATTGCCTACGCATAACAGTTGCCTCACCTAAAAATCACATTAGCAATCTAGATTGCAATCTCATCATGGTAAGCCTTATCCAGACCAATACAATTACTCAGTATAGGCTGCATCAACAAATAACATGAGCAATCCTCATTGCCTATTGAAATAACAACTCAGCACAAACAGAAACTCTGAGAACTGAAGCAGGGAAAAACAACTCAGCAAAACTCAGCTAGGTAATACTAGAACAAATAAAAACAAAATCCAAACTAACTTGTACATAGTTATAACTTGTACATAAAAATACTCTAAACCCAGATAAATAGTGATGCAAAGCTGAAAACTGAGTGCAAAGGAAAAACACAGAGGCATGTATATGTGTAAAACAGCTCTGACTCATGGACACAGCAATAGATGTCAATGACAAGCAATAGAACATAATCACATAGCATGAATACAGCAAACCAGATTCAGAATAATACACCTAAGATGTGCATAACATGTCCCTAAGGTTATGTTTACAAAAGTACATAGTCACTGATTGGTGACTAATTAAAAGCATTGGTATCTTGTAGCACTCTATAATCAGTGTTGAAATCAAAAACTTAGGTCAGTCCCATGCTAGTGCAAAAGATGGAAGGAAAACAGGTTCACACCAAAGTCATATAATCCAAGTATTAAATCAAGCCAAAACTAGATTGAAAATAGACATGTAGTTGCAAAATGTATGGAGAACTGAAAGAAAATTGCCAAGATTGTAATGTGAAATGAGTACGAGGCTCATATTGAAGTCATATTATCTGTATAAAATGCCTCGCTCAAGGGCTACGTGCGGTCGAGGTGTCCCAGCAGGGATCTAATCAACCATTATAGATCGATTTGTCGCCGTTGGATGCCTCGGCTACCGGATTTTTCTCTTGATTCGGTGCGAAATGGAGGAGGGAAACAGAGGAGGGAAAGGTAGAAGAGAAGAGGCAACTGAAGACGAGGCGGTGAGGTTATCAACCACGGGTCAAGTTCATCGAGTGAAGAGAAAAAGAAACACACGTCATCATCAATGGTAATGTCCTCATTTAATAAGTCATCGCCCGGGTCGACTATAGCAATGTAGTTATGAAGTATAGCACAAGCCAATACTATGTCAACTTGGGTTGGAAAAGGATAATGTGGCTTTGCAGTGAGGATTTTGAAACGATTCTTCAACAATCCAAAGGTTGATTCAATTTTAGACCGTAGCGATGAATGTCTTAGATTGAATAACTCTCTTCTGTTATTTATTGGCCTACCCCTGTGCTCATTTAAATGGTAACGTACACCACGATAAGGGGAGATGAAGCCAGGCATGGTGGTGTACCCCGCATCGCACAAATAATATTTGCCTACAATTTTAAACAACACATTATCGTAAATAATTAAATTCTTTGTAAATTACAATTGAATATACATTTTTTTCATTAACGAGTAATTACCATCGTAGACTTTCAGGCCATGAGGTTGAGGTCTTGAAAGTGCATCTTGTAGTACTCTATAATCATTTGCAGACCCCTCCCAACCGGCGAGAACATATGAAAATAACTTATTTGGGGTGCAGGCGGCTAGAACATTTTGAGTCACACCTTTACGGCCTCTAAAGCGGGCCACAATGCTAGCAGGAAGCGTAGCGTCAATGTGGGTCCCGTCTATCATGCCAATGCAATCCTATATAATTTTACAAGTTGACTATTAATCAATAGGATAACTATTTTACTCATGTAGATCACTGTATGTTCTTGAGTGTATTACCTTGAAATAAGGATAGTACAAAGGATTGCTAGCAATCTCTGGCGCTAATTCCATTGTTGCTTGCTTCAAGAACCGCCCCCGTATAGAACCAACTGCTTCTAGGCATTTGTTAAAATATCTGGAAATTGTTTCTCCCGATCTTATGAAGTGTGATCTTACTATTCTATTTTTTGTTTTATGTCCTAGAATATTAAGAAACATGAGCAACTGTTCTTCAACTTTGACATCACGTGAATCCTGTAGTAGGCCCGACCCTCTCATTATACTGACAAGATTTTCAAATGCATGAGGCCGCATTCTAATATAGTCTCTACAGCTGTGACTATAGCCAGAAAATACGCAGCATACGTGGGCATTCCTAGACTCTATTTTCTGTTTTTTCCCCTCCCCATGGTGATAGGTGACAGATTTTCTTCTAGAACGCATTCTCATTACACATGTCAACACAGTGACGATGGCAGACATAGTAGCATTACTCGATATCCTCATTAACGCTTCGTCATCAAGATCTTCCATCTACAATACCAGCAAAATTTCATTCTTATACATAGACAAATAATGGGATCGAATTTATAATTCTAATACTTTCAGCGGATATTGAGTATAGTAAAATTATATAACTACACACAGTAAAATTATATATAGTAAAATTAAATCAACCACGAACTCATATTCTAAACGATATTTAAACTGTGCAAATATTTTCATCTAGCCTTCATATACACGTAGGACATCAGCAAGCAAAGATAAACATCTAAATTATGTAAGTATAGAAAACTACAGTTTGACATTTCGAAAATTTCTGGGGAGTAAACTATGCAACAAATATATTCAGTTTTTCCTCACAATATTGGAACTCAGACTCTTCTATAATTGCCTACCTATATTAAGTAAATAGTGACAATTTAATAAAATCATATAAAATTAAAAAATTAGGGAAATGAAGGCTATACCTTATCGTCGGTGTGGAGTAGATCCTGATGATCAGAGAAGGAACTTGAACCCCTAAATCAGAGAACAAGACGGCAGATCTGGAGTTCAGATCAGGGTGGAGTTTCGATTTCTATTGAATCAGAGAAGATCACCTCCATCAACGAAGGCAACATGCACTATGCAAAGCCCCATCATCAGAAAATCGCAGACTTGTAAAACCCCAACATCATAAAAATCAGTTTGAAATCAAGGGCTACGTGCGGTCGAGGTGTCCCAGCAGGGATCTAATCAACCATTATAGATCGATTTGTCGCCGATGGATGCCTCGGCTACCGGATTTTTCTCTTGATTCGGCGCGAAATGGAGGAGGGAAACAGAGGAGGGAAAGGTAGAAGAGAAGAGGCAACTGAAGACGAGGCGGTGAGGTTATCAACCACGGGTCAAGTTCATCGAGTGAAGAGAAAAGGAAACACAGCGTCACGTGGTGTGTCAGATTTCCAACCCATTTCCTCTCAAAAAAAGGGGAAATGGGAGATCCATAAAAAGCTACTGTTTGTCAGGTTTTTGGCAAACCTTTTCCTAAAAAAAATGGGAAACAAACGTGTTTTTTGGAATCCAAAAAAGCCTAAAATGTTACTTTTTGTTCCATAACTGCAGTTTTCCAAAAAAACAACCCCAACCAAACAGCCCCTTAGGGGTTTTAGGGTTTTGGTTTTGGGAATAAGGCCGGGCAAATGGGTGAATAGAGAATGCCCATTTAGTACCATTTAGAATCCATTTAATGTGGTTTGAAATGAATCGTCTGATTAGACCCATTTAACTAAATGAGTGATTTTGTAATATTTAAAAATATATATTTATATAATAAAATTCAGTATTTATTATAATTATATATATTAATAATATAATTAATATATTATTAAATTAGTATTATAAATTATTTAATTATTTGACGCAGCAGAAACTCTTATTGGATGCAAAGCAGAAAAATTCATTACAGAAAAGAAAGAGACCTGTTTATGCTAAGTTAAATCACAAAATTAAGCTACGTCAATCTCTGCAAGCAAATCATAGTCGATGCTAAGTTTATGGAAACAATCAGCATTCTCTGGCCAGGCTATATCTTCAATAATTTTAAAATAATGAACATATAATTTATATCAAAATTTTATTCTCAAAATTATAAAAAAGAAAAATTAAGAAAAAAATCATACTCCCTTTAAAAGCACAAGTTAGAAAAAGCTTTCTATAGTCAAATTTACTATGTACTATTTTAAATATTTAATTTAAATTATAACATATCCTAATCATACTTATATCCTATCCTAATACCCCTTGAAATATATATAGCTCAACAAATTACTTTTACTTATAGTTTTTTTATTAGTAAACTTCAATATAAGCTCCTCTTAATTTTACTTATTCTCTTTATTTTTGAATAAAATTTGACTTATTACAATTGTTTAAAAAATGCATGTTGTTTGATTACTTACTTAGTACCATCAAAATTATTGTGTACAAAGAATAGTTGACTAATTTATTCTAAACTCCCTTGATTAAGTTGAATTGTAATTTTAAAGTATATTTTCCCCCTTTTGTTGTTGATATAATTTTCATATGGTTTTTCATTTTCTGACACATATTTTTTACCTATAGGATAATATCATCTCAATTCCAATTTTGTACTCAAGATTTATTCCAAAATTACGAGTATCAGGTTAGTATTGAATATCAATGTTTTTTAATTTTAATTGTGATAGTGATTATAGTTGATCGTTTACTTTTGAATTTTTATGAAAATTTACACTAATTTGTCTAACTATCTACATTGCTCATATATATTCATAAATTAATGGTAATATGACATATTATTTTCTTTTGTAGAAATTAATTCTCTGGGGTTTGGATATAACATAACTACTATACAACACTTTATTGCCTAAAATGGCTTCAAGCCAAGGTTTGCATTGAACTCAATAAAAAATTATTATATATTTTTATATTAGTATAAGTGTATGTATTTATAATAATACATGAACATTTTTTTAAATAGAAGAGACCACTCCAATACCTAGAATTGAAAAAACA
>NW_017972896.1:110288-130945 GCF_001876935.1 Asparagus officinalis | reverse complement strand
ATTCGATAAGAATCTCGAGGATGATTCTTTCGAAGGTATATGCCTCCTCCCAAATTAATTATAGGACTAACCAATTTTGACTAATGAAGCCATAATATGATGCCTCTGAGAATTCTGCCTTGTATTTAACAGGAGTTTTTGTTGAGAATGACCCCGTTGAGCCGGCTATGGGACCAACTACACCCGTTGATACACCCCCAGCCGTTACACCTCCATCACCCCCAGTGACTCAAGAGGGTATGAATACTATTTATTTACTCTTCAAAGTCTTTTTTCTGACGGTTTTATCTTTATCTTTTATCGTGCAGGACCTTCTTCTCGTCTTCATATTCTGGCAAGGGAGTTGTTATCTGATGATGATCCTGAGAGGATTGTCATCTGTATAGAAGTCCGCTCCTTCTTCTCTTTCATGAATGCTATGATTGGCAAGCTTTTCCATGGTGGACTTTCTCTTCGCCAATTCAAGCCTTTCCTTGATTCTAAAGTCAATTTGATAAGGGAAGCGGGACATCCAGATTTGGCACAGGCTATAGTTGATGACCTCGATTGCCTAGAGCATGAGCTTCAGATGTTTCGTGAGCTCCGAGATGCAGGTGCCTCCTCATTTATTGCTGCCGAGCTGGACACCCGCTTACAGTCATCACGCGAGACTCAGATTTTTGCTGAACTCGAGATTCAGATGCAGCGGGGCCGAGTAGATCGAGTTAAGACGAGTCTTGCTACTAAATTATCTTCGCTTGCTGAGCTTGATCTTTCTATTACCTCCTGTGTGACCGAGATAGACCAGCTCAGAAGAACACTCCGTGAAAAAGAGGAGACTTTGGATATTCTTCAGATGACAAAAGCACAGGACCAGCAAACCCGCACGGCTTTATCTGACGAGTTGAGATCCCTGGAGCAGAAGCTAGCCGAGACAGAAGAGATTGCTGCGAGGACTTCAGCCACCACCGAGGAGTCCATCAGAGCTGAACTTAGGCAAGCTTATGATGAGAAGCTTTCTAAGATCAGTCAACAGATTTTTGGTCATGGTCTTGATGTATGATTTTGTTTGCTGAACACTTTGACTTTTGATTCTCTTAGTGAAACTTGCTTTCGTCTTTATTATGATTCGTCATTCCATTTGAAATGATTGACCACAATACTCATAGGATTTTTGGCAAACCCTCAGCCATCAACGGGTTTGATGAGCCTTTACCGACTACCGTTTGAGTCGGGCTAGCATGCGGATTGTTTAAATCCGTTCGCATGTAACGTTATGCTCGGAGATTGAATTCTCCGAGACTTTGTGCTATGATGTCGAATACATAGACTTCGCCATTGTTACGGGAATAGGCTACCCGGCGACACGTGTTAGGTGTTGACTTTAGGATTTTTGGCTAACCCCCAGCCTTCAACGGATTTGATTAGCCTTTACCGACTACCGTTTGAGTCGGGCTAGCATGCGGATTATCGGAATCCGTTCCGCATGTAACGTTGTGCTAAGGGAATGAACTCCCTTAGACTTCGTGCTATGATGTCGAATACATAGACTTCGCCATTGTTACGGGAATAGGCTACCCGGCGACACGTGTTAGGTGTTGACTTTAGGATTTTTGGCTAACCCCCAGCCTTCAACGGGTTTGATTAGCCTTTACCGACTACCGTTTGAGTCGGGCTAGCATGCGGATTATCGGAATCCGTTCCGCATGTAACGTTGTGCTAAGGGAATGAACTCCCTTAGACTTCGTGCTATGATGTCGAATACATAGACTTCGCCATTGTTACGGGAATAGGCTACCCGGCAACACGTGTTAGGTGTTGACTTTATCCCTACTTAGGCTTCGGGATAAAATACCCCAGAATCGGACTCTGGTGTCTTTTTGTTCGGAAAAAGACTAAACCGGCGACGCGTGTTAGGCGTCGGCATATCCTTTCTTAGGATTCAGGATGAAATTCCCCATGCGTGTAAGGCATGGATTTTGGTGTTATTAATAACAGCCTGCCGCAATGTTGAATATGCGGGCGAGTGTTCTTTTCAACGGTTAAGAACTAACCGGCAGCGCGGGTTAAGCGCAGACTTATCCTTGCTTAGGTTTCAGGATAGAATACCCCAGAATCAAACTCTGGTGTCTTTTTCTTCGGAGAAAGACTAAACCGGCAGCGCGTGTTAGGCGCAGACTTATCCCTGCTTAGGATTCGGGATAAACTTCCTAGGATGAATCCTAAATTGACAAATTTCGGAAAAGATCGATGCGGGAAAGGAAGAATTTTATATTCTATTTCCCGGTCTTCTTTTAGGGTGAAGGCGAACCCGAAAACAAGGAAGGAAGAATTTTATATTCTATTCCCTGATCCTGGAAAGGAAGAATTTTATATTCTATTTCCAGCGAAGAAGAAACTAGAAGTGGGGTGTCCACTCCGAGAATCTGGAAAATTTAGATAAACTTGCCTTTTATAGGATGAGTTATCTAAACTGAAAATGGGTTCTTCGTTTATCGAAGTGGAATTTTCAACTCCGGTTATAACCATGAACAAGGTTTAACCAAAGAGAAAAAGGGAAGGAGTTCTTTCGTTTATCGAAAAGGGACTCCGAACTGAAAGTGGACCTCTTGCTCATGGAGAGAATCAAGAGGGCCAGAAAAACATTTTTGGTGGACTCACTGTCAATTGAAATTGATCAGTGAGGGATTTTGGTGGTGAACAATGATTTTGGGTTATCCTCTAGAATATTAAGTGTAATATTCTTCGAGGAACTTCCCAGTAAATGAGTTATCCTGAATGTACTAGGGATAGTACTTTTTCAGGAACTTCCCATTTATTGGCATTAATTGCCTGGCGCCCTCTTGAGTAATCAGGCGATATGCGCCGTTTGAATAGACTGTGTCTATTACAAACGGTCCTTCCCATTTGGGTTCGAATTTACCTTTCTTCTTGGAGGTGAGAATTATTGGTCGGCGAGCAGCGAGGACCAGATCTCCTTCCTTGAAGCTTCTCTGTCGGACTCTTTTGTTAAAAGCCCTTGACATCCTGGCTTGGTAAAACTCGATGTGTTGTTGAGCCTCCAAACGCTTTTCATCCAGCCTCTCGAGCTCTTCGAGACGCTTCTGATGTTGTTCCTCCGTCGTCATCTCCGTTGCGAGGGCGATCCGAAGGGACGGAATCTGAATTTCCAGCGGTAGCACAGCTTCACATCCGTATACCAGCGAATACGGGGTAGCTCCCGTAGGCGTGCGTATGGTGGTGCGATAAGCCCAGAGTGCTTCACCGAGTTTATCGTCCCAGTCTCGTTTATTGGTCTTCACGAGCTTTGACAAGATCTTGATGATCGTCTTGTTAAACGCCTCCGCTAATCCATTCGCGGCGGGGTAGTAAGCTGTCGACGAAACATCTTCGATTTTGAACTTGTCGCAGAATCTGACGAAGGCATTGCTTATGAACTGTGGACCGTTGTCATGAATGATCCTTCTTGGCACGCCGTGTCGGTAAATGACATGATGCTTGATGAAATTGATGACGTTGTTCGTCTTCACTTCTCTAAGCGGAATCGCTTCAGCCCACTTTGAGAAATAATCTGTGATCGCGAGGATGAACCGATCACCTTTGACTGAAGGGGGAAAAATAGGACCGACTATGTCCATGCCCCAAGTCTCGAACGGCCAAGACGTGGTTGACGTGTGCAACTGCTCTGGCGGTTGATGCATATAATTCGCATGTATCTGGCAAGCGTGGCATTCTCGTGCGTATTCGATTGCGTCACGAACCATCGTTGGCCAGAAATATCCCATCCTCCTGATGCGATCATACAGTTTAGGACCGGGCTGATGCGCACCACATTCTCCTTCGTGTGCTTCCTTAAGAACTTCCTTTGCTTCTCTGTTCGAAAGGCATCGGAGTAAAAGACCGTCGTACCCTCTACGGTATAATGTATGGGTTTCAGTATTATAGAAGAATCTTGGAGCTCTTCGGCGGATTGATTCCTTTTCTTTTACATCCTCTGGCAAGATACCATATTGGACGTAGTCGATGATAGGAAAACGCCAATCTCGGGACTCAGACCCAATTTGAGTTGAATTCACCTCTTTGGCGTTCACGTTTCTATCCTCTTCTTCTTCAATCTCCGTACTGTATATGGGTACGCAGAGTTGATGCGTCCGTACTGTGACTAACAGCTCAGCTTCGGGAGGCTGTGCCAGTGATACTGCTAGTGCCGCCAGTGCGTCTGCATAAGCGTTCTGGAGACGAGGGATGTATTCAATAAAGAATTCTTCGAAAGATTCTGCCATTTTGATGGCTTCCTGGTGGTACGGGATCAGGTCTTGATTCCTGACTTCATACTCACCGCGAACTTGGTTGACTATCAATTGCGAATCTCCAAAAGCTTCGAGATATTCGACCCCCAGCTCTTTGGCGAAACTGAGTCCAATGAGAAGCGCGTTGTATTCGGCAACATTATTGGAGCACGGACTAGTCAACGAATAAGCCCGAGGCATCACGTGCTTTCCAGGGGAGATTAAGACGACTCCAACTCCAGAGGAAACTGTAGGACATCCCGGGGTTATTACTCTATTAACTGCCCTTGAGGCACCATCGAAGTATAATTGCCATACTTGTTGGTGTGATGTGGTGTTAACCTCGTGGGTTTCATCCGGCAAGTCATCATATACTTCTGCCGTATCTGTGGTCGGGTTTGCCGCCAAAAGGTCACAAATCGCCTGTCCTTTTATCGACTTCTGCTGCTTGAAGTGCAAATCGTATTGGGACAAGAGAAGGGCCCACTTCGCTAGACGCCAATTCATAGAGGCCGGTTGCGTCATAAACACCCGTACTGGATTAACGTTGGAGATAACGTAGATCGTCTGTCCCACTAGGTAATGCCGCATCTTTTGCATCGCAAATACCAATGCAAGGCATTCTTTCTCAATCATCGGATATCGAGACTCAGCGCCTACCAAGGTCCGACTGAGGTAATAAACTGCCTGTTCGTGACCGTTATCATCGTCTTGCGCTAGTAAGGCACTTATCGAGTGGTTCATCGCCTTGAGATAAATCAAGAACGGTTTACCAGATTTCGGTGCAACGAGAACAGGAGGGTTCGCCAGATATGTTTTGATATCTTCGAACGCTTTTTGGCAGGCATCATCCCAGATGAATGATACTCCTTTCTTGTTCAGCTTAGAGAACGGTTGGCACTTCCCAGAAAGATTTGAGATGAAACGCCGGATATAAGCTAAACGCCCTTGCAATCCTCTGAGTTCTCTCAGATTCCTCGGGGGCTGCAATTCATGTATCGCCTTCACCTTATCAGGATCGATATGTATACCCTTAGTGGTGACGACGAACCCAAGAAATTTTCCGCTGGACATTCCAAGAAATGATTTAGTGGGGTTCATCTTCAACTGATGACTCCTCATGAGATCGAACATTGTCTTCAAATCCTTGATGTGATCTTCCTTGTTGCGGCTTTTCACAACCAAATCATCAACGTAACATTCGACTGTTTTCCTGAGATGTTCTTGGAAAATCTTAGTCATCGCTCGCTGGTATGTGGCACCGGCATTCTTCAGGCCGAAAGGCATCACCGTATAGCAGAAAACGCCGAGGGGTGTTCTAAACGCCGTATGCTTCTCATCCTCTGGATGCATCTTGATCTGGTTATATCCCGAAAATCCATCCATGAAGGACATCCTCTCAAATCCACATGTATTGTCGATAATGACATCCGTGATCGGGAGAGGGAAATCGTCTTTCGGACATGCTTCATTCAGGTTCCTGAAGTCGATGCAAATCCTGATTTTGCCATTCTTCTTCATGACGGGAACGATGTTGGCTAACCAGTCTGGATGTTGTTCCTCTCGGATAAATCCTGATTCGATCAACTTCTTAACCTCTGCCTCAATGGCTTCCATAATCTGCGGACGAAACCGTCTTTGCTGTTGCTTGACAGGTTTGGCATCCGGCTTGATATCGAGGCGGTGCATTGCGACATTGGGGTCGAGCCCTGGCATGTCTTCATAATTCCATGCGAAGACGTCGATATATTCCCTGATGAGAGCAATCAATTCCTCCTTCTCATCTGGGGGAAGACTGTCGCTGATGAATATAGGCTTTGGGTTAGCTTCATCACCCATGTTAATCTGGACTATTTTATCTTCAGTGGGTGGTTCTCTTTGCTCGAACCTATCGCCATACTGCATATTCAGATGGTGAACCCACGGGTCTTCCCATGTTGGCATTTGATCGTCGTCTTCCATGGTGGATGGATCAGCTGTAGTCATGTTCGCCATTAGGGTTTTGAAAACTTCTCCCAGACTTGTATCGGAGTCCCACTCTGAAGCATCGGGAGAGTATCCCTTCTTGGCTTTGTTAGCAATTTGATCGATAATTTGCCAACCACATTCGTCATCTGATGAAACATAACCTAAGCCTCGCCCATATTTATAATAATCCTCAGGTTTACCTTTTGGTACATATACTGCTTTGGCTGGATTACGAGGACCTCGATCGAAGTATAAACCTTCTCCGAGTGTGAAATCGTAGCCCTGCTTTTCCATGAGCTTGCGCGCTTCTGGACTATACTTGGATAGATGTCGACCAGGTTTGTCATCATCTTCGTCTTCACTTAGGAAATGATCTGGTAACGGAGAGCTTTTTCCTTTACCGTAAATCACTTCTTTAGCACCTCTTACTTTGTTCGGGATGACCATGGTTGTTCCGAAAGAATGCTGGAGGTGTTCCTTCGTTACATAGGATGATCGGATCGGCATATACAACTCAGGATTGTCGTACAGCTCTTTTATCACATCATCAAGAGACAAGGAGTACTCTAAATCATCTTTTATTGCAATATCGGCAAGTTGCCAGTTACAACCTCCATCTGACGATTGTTCATCGTCAAGATTGATTACAAAGGGTACAATGTCATTTAAAACAAAACCGCCATTGTAATCGAATCCGGCTTCAGAATCAGCTTCTTCTCCGCTGTCTGTGCCCTGGGCCGATGGTTCAGTATCGGATTCGTTACCATAAAGGAGAGAATCGGTGAAATAATTCTCATACCCCTTGAATGGTTGCTTATCCGCGACCACCGTCCTAACCTCATTGTCAGTGTCGACATACTTCAAACACTGATGGAGAGTAGAGGGAATTATCACGTTACTATGGATCCAAGGCCGACCCAATAGTAAGTTGTACGAAGTCTCCGCATCGATCACATAACACGTGACTTCTGTCTTCAGATCTCCCATCTGGCACTTCACCCGGATCTTACCCAAGGGTCTTGACCCACTAGTGTTGAATCCATAAATAACAGTGCCTGTGGACGCCAACTTGCTTACTGGGATGCCGAGGAAATGCATCAATCGAAGCGGCATAATACTCACAGCAGAACCCGGATCCACTTGGATTCGGTTGACTTGGCTGGAGCCAATGTATCCGACGAAATATAACGGCCGATCGTGGTTCGAATTCTTCGTCTGCATATCTTCTTTGGTGAAAGTAATGCAGGGAAGGTTCTTAGTCGCTATGTTGCACTGTTGACTCAGCGGTTCTGGCTGTTCAGGTATCGGCTTGACTTGAGTCAGAAATACCTCTGCATTGGCCAAAGCTTCTTGTAGGGCCTCCCTGGTTTCTTTGGATAATCGCAGCAACTCATACAGCGTTATCCGTGCAGGAATGTTGGCTAATTGCGCCATAATGTCGAAGCTATGCGGAGTCTTCGAGCTTTCCGGTTTGTCTCTTCCAATTGGACGACTGAAACGAGACTGCTTCGGATTCTGTACCTCTTGGGGATTCTTCTCTTTTGGTTTATTCACCGGTTGTCGTAGAGCTTCTTTACCCGGTGTGGGACTTGCAATCACTCCCATCTCCGTGAGAGTTTTGGCTGGTCCCCGCTTGTTCACCCCCTGCTCACTAGGTGGCGGATAATTGTAGTGGTATTCATTTCCGCTCCGTGTCGCAAAAGCTTCTTGTTCTTCTTCAGAGAGCAGGAAAGTGGAGATTCTTTCGTCATCTTCCCCTGGGATAGCAGAGACTCCATAACAAGACTTCCCTTTTCCTTTAGACTTCCTCCCGGATGACGAACCGGCCCATTGTTCATCTCCAATCAGATCTGGATGAACCCAAAGGATTTCGCCATTTGGGGTTGTGTGCGGCACAAGTCCCTTTTGGCGCTGTCCGTGCGGATCGTCATTCACCGTCTTCATCCCGACTTTGGTGACGCGTTTTGGCTCGAACCAAGTTGTAGGCACCGACCCAAAACTGATTGACACTGCGTTGGCCCCCACATTCTTGGCTGGTTTCGGGGTTATGACTCCTACGTCGATTAACGCCTGGATCTTGTCCTTGAGGTGGTAGCATGATCTCGTAGGGTGGTGGACCGCTCTGTGGTACGCGCAGTACTTTGGATCCGTCACTTTGCTGGCCCCTTCTTGATCCACGATCGCCGGCAACTGGATCTTGTTGTTCTCCAACAGGTATTTGAAGATGCCGGGAACTTCATCATCCTTGAAGGAGTACACTTTAGGAAACCTCGGCTCCGCAGATTTCTGCTTCTGAGGCCGTTGTTGCCATTGTCCTCGAGATTGTTGGGGTGCTTGTTGCTGTGGCTGCTGTTGCTGTGGTTGCAATTGAAAGGTTTGATTAGCATCAACTGCATTAGCTTGTGCCTTACCTTTCCCCCGTGGGACGAAGTTTTGCTTTGGAACACTCGTCGCCGGTTGGCCTCTTTCCGCCTTCTTCCTCTTGAGGAATCGCTCAGCTTGCTCTCCCCGGACTTTCAAGTCCTTCCATGTATTGGATGGTGCTGTCCCCATTGCTTCTAGCACGTCCAACGCGAGGTTGTTGTGGCAGGTCTGGAGGATGAATTCCTCGGTGATCGGG
Source organism: Asparagus officinalis (assembly GCF_001876935.1). Taxonomy (NCBI): domain Eukaryota; kingdom Viridiplantae; phylum Streptophyta; class Magnoliopsida; order Asparagales; family Asparagaceae; genus Asparagus; species Asparagus officinalis. Next base: position 122,089 of record NW_017972896.1, on the reverse strand, counting down.
TCCCGGCAATTCATCGCCTTGTTCCGGAATCTTTTGACGAAGGTATCGACTAACTCTCCGTCCTTCTGCTTCTCATCGAGCAACGATCCGATAGATATCTCGGTGTCGTCGTCGAAGAAGTTGGCCAGGAACTTGGTCTCCATGTCATCCCAGCTGTTTACGCTGCCTGGCTTGAGGCGGCGATACCAATCGAAGGCGGCTCCGCGAAGAGTGCCGACGAATGACCGCACCATCAGAGGCTCATTACCAGAGATCACCCCCAAATGCGATTTGAAGTAAATCAAATGCTGGGTAGGTGAACCCATCCCATTAAACGGCGTGAAGTTAATTAGATTAAACTTCGCCGGATATGGGATCGATTCCCATTCTCTTGGGTATGGGCAAGGAATGCCTGTTTTCTTCGTCTCTTGAGCGGAAATTAGTGTGTTGATTTTGCTCTCGAGGTTCTTGATCTTCAGGTTTTCGCCGGTTTCTTCGCCAGCATTCTCATTACCACCCCCTGCGTTGACGGGAGGATCATTGGTGTTACGAGCATTTGTATCCTCATCTTCCACATTAATCGGGTTACGATGATTCTGCTCGCTATGTCAAAACATCAAAATTCAAGTATCTCATATTTTCATGTATTGGACTAGTTTGTAAAATGATGATATTTTTCATTTGGTAAGTCCTTTTTGATAACCAGTCTTTATTAAGTCTATATAATCATTGTGCAAAGTTTCAAAACATGGTTAGCCTAAATATCAAAATTCATATATTTACATTTTCGTGTTTTGGACTATTTTTCAAAATGATGATATTTTTCATTTGGTAAGTCCTTTTTGATAACCAGTCATTGTAGCATGTTTATTATCATGTCTACAATTATTCCCCAAAGTTTTACATTTTTTGGAATTTATTTGATATTTTTAAACAGTGTTTTAAAATCAGCTTTGTTTTTCTGGGATGTCAGTTTTCGGTCGACCGGTACGGTCGACCGGTCAAATGATCATTTCTCAGTAGTTTTCCAGAGAGTCGTCGGTCGACCGGTACGGTCGACCGAAATTTCGATTTCTATATCGGTCGACCGCGCCGGTCGACCGATGATGGCTCCGCTTGTTTTCTGGATTTTCAAGGTTGTTCGCGGTCGACCGGATTTTCGGGTCGGTCGACCGAATCATTTTTTCGGTCGACCGAATCGTTGTCAGGTCTCCCAACGGCTATTTTTCTAGCCGTTGCAGAACTTCTGTTTTGGGCCTTTTTGGTCATTTTGTTTTGGGGGTTTTTGCTGAGATTTCTAGTGGGTATATATACCTCATTGCTGATGTCTTTTCAAACTGATTAAGAGAGTTTTAAAAACAAGTTTAAGAAAGTTTTAAACAAGGGTTTGAGTTTGTTTAGTTTGTTTTTGGGGTTTGCTGTTACAAAGAGGAGTTTGCATCACCAGTTGAGGATTTCATCCTCAAAATCTTCTCATCCTCTCTTTGTGTTTATAGAGAAGTTTTCTAACTCTTTTCCCTAGCAATTTCATTATTGATTTATCATATATTAATTATTGCTAGTTTGCTATTTGAGTTAGATTTCATTTTACTCATTGTTACACACACCCACATTGAGCTTTTAGTATTTATATACATAGTATAGTTGGGTGGTGAGAGGTTGTAACTTTGAGTTGTGCTTAATTGTGTTCTCATCCATAGTTGAGAACAATCATTTGTTATATTGTGCTTATTGTGAGATTCACTTTGTAATACACTTGTACACCGAGTGAGGAGTGTGTGGTGAGAGTCGGGGATCGTCCCAAGAGGAGTGGCGTCGGTTGACGTGCCTAGGGAGAGGTTGTAACCGAGCACTTGAGGGAGACACGGCTAGGTCCAACACTTAGTGGGTGTAGAGTGTGATTGCAAGAGTGGTAGAGTGGGATTACAATAGTGTGTTGATTGTAAAGTTTTCGGTTAGCTAGAAAACCGAGTGTGAGGTGTAAACGTTGTTCGGGTGAACGTAGAAAACCCGGTTGATAGTGGATTTCTCACCGGGAGTGGGGAGCGGAGACGTAGGACGGAAGGTCCGAACTCCGTGATCATCTTTGTGTGTTTGTGATTGTCTTGGCGTCTCACTTGTGCTTATTGTTCATATCATTCTTGTCGCCATTATCTATTGTTCACATTGTCCACTATCTTGTTTATCTTGTTTATGTTTATATCACCCTTAGTTTATATATCCTTGCATATATATTTCATCATATAGGATATATCACTTTGTGTATATTGCATATTCTTGCCCATAATAGATTGTATACCTATCTTGCAAGAATATAGTTGTTAATTATTTTTAATTGGCATTTAATCGGATTAGATTAGCATAAGACCCTAATCACCCCCCCTCTAGGGTCTCACAGTTAGGACGAAAGTTGGAATTCTATCTCAATAAATGAGAAATCCACTTTTAGATTGGATAATCAAACCTTTTAACAGTTAGGGTTATCTAAATCTTCTCGAATCTCGGAGTGGAGATCCCACTCTTAGTTTTACCCTTCAGATTCTTGAAGTGGAGATCCCACTTTGAGTTTCTTTTGTACCAGGAGATAAAATATAAAATTCTTTCTCTTCAGTATCGGGTTTATCTCTACCAATAAAAAAGAGACAAGGAGATAGAATATAAAATTCTTCCTCTCCGATTTCGGGTTCATCTCTACCAACAAACAAGAGACCAGGAGATAAAATATAAAATTCTTCCTCTCCTCCGATTTCGGGTTCATCTCTACCAACAAACAAGAGACCAGGAGATAAAATATAAAATTCTTCCTCTCCAGTGTCGGGTTCATCTTTTAACCAAAAATCCACTTTTAGATTGGATAATCAAACCTTTTAACAGTTAGGGTTATCTAAATCTTCTCGATTCTCGGAGTGGAGATCCCACTCTTAGTTTTACCCTTCAGATTCTTGAAGTGGAGATCCCACTTTGAGTTTCTTTTGTACCAGGAGATAGAATATAAAATTCTTCCTCTTCAGTATCGGGTTTATCTCTACCAATAAAAAAGAGACAAGGAGATAGAATATAAAATTCTTCCTCTCCGATTTCGGGTTCATCTCTACCAACAAACAAGAGACCAGGAGATAAAATATAAAATTCTTCCTCTCAAGTGTCGGGTTCATCTTTTAACCAAAAAGACGTAACCCATCAACATTTTCAAATCCACATTTTATATGTGGGGGTAGGGGTGTTAACGGAGCGGATACGGCTCGGATATGGCACTTACCATATCCATATCCGCTTACCCATCTCGGATACGGATACGGATACAGATATACGTCGGTAAGAAAAATTCATATCCATATCCGCCAAAATCAGATACGGTTACGGATATAGATGCGGATATATAAACGGATATGCATGCGGATACAAAAAGGATATGAGAAAACTAGATAGTATTTAGAAAAATATATTCATATGATACAAAAAGAGTTCGTTAATATGTTCATTATGGTTGAAAAGCTAAGATTAGACATCTTGATCATCAAAATTAACCACAAATCCATAATCTAAGAATCGAAACTATCGTAAGAGTATGACCCATATGTATTCGGATATTTTCGGATACGGATACAGATACTTCACTACAAAACCATATCCGTTACCATATCCTATCGGTTATAGATTTGAGTAACCATATTCGTATCCTAACGGATACAGTTACGGATATTTCCTCGGATACGGATACGGTTTGGCACCCCTATGTGGGGGACGTTATCTCAATCCCATATTAGAGATAAATTTATGTCTATCACACGTCGTCGGGTGGTACATTCCCGTATTAACGACAAAGCCTATGTATTCAACATCATAGCACCAAGTCTAAGAGAGTTTATTCTTTTAGCACAACGTTACATACAGAACGGACTTAAACAATCTACATGCTAGTCCGATTCAAACAGTAGTCGGTAAAGGCTCATCAAACCCATTGATGGCTGAGGGTTTTGTTGGCCTTCTTGTTTTGATGATGTTTAACAAACAATTTACTTCTAATGTTGTTTGTCTAGTGTTTGTGTTTTCGTATTTATTCTAGGCAAACAACATGTTGGAGGATGGATGGAATCGAGCTATAACGATCATATCAAATGGAGGTTGGCGGATATAGTGGTTGAAGCAATGCAATTCAAGTTCAAGATCCAAGTTCAAACTTCATCTGCAAGATTACCAAGTCAAGCTATTGAAGATCAAGATCAAGCTTGGGTAATTTAGTTTAGGTTTATATTATGTGTGTTAGTACCTTAAGCTCAATTATCTATACACACACATTTATTGGTTTCTTCGTGTATATATATATATATATATATATACACACATAAGTTTTGGTTTCTATGCATATATATAATTATATATATACATATATGTTTTGGTTTGATAGTTTTCAAGTTTTAATATGAAACAATTTAATATAATTAGAAAACATATTTTTGTTTCATTCTTATATACATATATATATGATTTCATCAATATCAATTTTATTTAGTTCAACGAAATCATGTTTTAGTGCATTATATGTGTATTTTGATAAAATACTACATTCATTGTTTATAGACTTCATAACAATAGTTTACATATTTCTTCAAGTCTATAAAATCATTTTGTAAAGTTTCAAAACATGGTTTAGCCAAAATGTCAAAATTCATATGTTTACATTTTCATGTTTTGGACTATTTTGTAAAATGATGATATTTCTCAATTGGGAAGTCCTTTTAGAAAACTAGTTTTTGTAGCATGTTTATTATCATGTCTACAATCTTTTCCCAAAGTTTCATAATTTTTGGAATTTACTTACTATTTTTAAACAGTGTTTTAAAATCAGCAAACTGTTTTCAAACCTGAAAATTTCATATATTAGTTCACGGTCGACCGCCACGGTCGACCGCGCCTGAGTCTTTTGTATAGTGGGCAGCAAAAACTTTCACGGTCGACCACCATGGTCGACCGTCAAGCTGAATTCCTCGCGGTCGACCGCCGAACTCTCTGGAAGTTTTCTGAGTTTTGAAGCTGTCTCGCGCACGCGGTCGACCGCGAGTTTTCCACGGTCGACCGCCGTATGCCCAATGGCTCTTTTTTACAGAATTAGAAAATCTGATTTCTGGGATTTCGTGAGATTTGGTTTGGGGTTTTTGCTGTTGTTTCTCTTCCTATATAAACCCTCAAACCCCTTTCTATCTGAGTAATCTAAGAAATGTTTTAAAACAAATTTTAAAAGAGTTTAAGTTTGTTTAGTTTGTTTTTGGGGTTTGCTGTTACAAAGAGGAGTTTGCATCATCTGTTGAGGAGTTCATCTTCAATATCCTCTCATCCTCTCTTTGTGTTTATAGAGAAGTTTTCTAACTCTTTTCTCTAGCAATATTATTATTGATTTTCATATTCTTATTATTGCTAGTTTGCTATTTGAGTTAGATTTGGTTTTACTCATTGTTTACACACACACCCACTTGAGCTTATTGTATTTTCATACATATATATTTGGGTTGGTGAGAGTTGTAACAATTGAGTGTGAACTTTCATTGTGTTCTCATCCATATTAGAGAACAATCATTTGATTTATATTGTGTTTATTGTGAGATCACTTTGTAATACACTTGTACACCGAGAGAAGTATGTGGCGAGATTCGGGGATCGTCCCAAGAGGAGTGGCATCGGTTGACGAACCTAGGGAGAGGTTGTAACCGAGCACTTGAGGGAGACACGTCTAGTTCAATACTTGAGAGGGTGTAGAGTGGGATTACAAGAGTGTGTTAGTTGTAGAATTTTTGGTTAGCTAGAAAACCGAGTGTGTAGAAGTTCCGGCTTCCAAACCGGATTGTGATAGTGGATTTCTCCCTGGGAGTGGGGAGCGGAGTTGTAGGACGGAAGGTCCGAACTCCGTGATCATATCGTGTGTTTGAGTTTGCTTTGGCGCACTTAATCTTATGTCTATATTTCTTGTCGCCTTTGTCTATAGCTCATTATTTTTATCATCCGCTATCTAGTTCATATTGTTTACCCTTGTGTTAGTTTACATATCCTTGCATATATCATATTGTATATCTCTTTGGTAGGATATATCATCTTGTGCTAGTTTATATATCCTTGCATATATTTTTATCATATAGGATATATTTCATTTGTTCATATTGCTTATCCTAGCTCATATATCTTGTTGTATTTCACCTTGCTAGGATAATTTGTTAATTAGTTTTAATTGGTATAAAATCAGATTAGATTAGCATAAGACCCTAATCACCCCTCATATATCTTGTTGTATTTCACCTTGCTAGGATAACTTGTTAATTAGTTTTAATTGGCATAAAATCAGATTAGATTAGCATAAGACCCTAATCACCCCCACCCCCTCTAGGGTCTAATAGGTTTGCCAAAAATCCTATAAATGTGATAATCACTGACGCACCAGCTTTATTAGTTGGTCTCGTGACTTGAGTATCAGACAAACTCAGGATAAAATCCATACCTACAGATGAACCGACCTGAATAATTGGTCCTGCAGTCTCGACACTCAGGACCGCCATGCTCCAGTAAACGCACGAGGATAAACTGTGTTAACGCATGTCAACGCGTCAATGATTTTCGCCAAAATAAGGCTAAGAAAAAAGTCCAATGGATGATCTCAGGGGATTCAATTGTGATCCAGATATGAATTCCCAATCAAGACAATCAGTTCAACATCAGTTCAACGATAAGATCTAATTCACAAATCAAAACATCAGTTTCAGTTCAAGATTTCGACAACGGTCAAGCGATAAACGCAGCACCGGAAGAATTTTAGCTATTCTACAAAGCACTGAGTAGACTAAAAGATGAAGAAGTCAAGAGTTGAAGCCGTTTACAGGTCCTTCTATACGATCTCATCAACTAAGTACTAAAGGGATTATAAGTAAGACCTATCTTATCCAAAGTGTCCCAGACTCCTCTATAAAAGAATAAGTCTGAGATACTTTGGAGGGGGTATTTGTAGGCATCTAAAAATGCTTATAGATATCCAGATACAGCTCAAGGCCAAAGGAAGCAAAAGGATCTGTGAATCAACATAAAACAATGTGAATTCACAAAACAAAACAAAGCAAACTGCCACATGTGGGCGCGGCAGTGTTGACTGCCGCGCATAGGCGCGGCAGTGGTTGACATGTCGGCGCATGATGGCGCGGCCAGTGTTGGCTGTCGCCATAAGCGTCGCAGTGTTGGCTGTCGCGCAAGCCATGGGAGTTGCCGCGCAAGTTCTAAAGCAGTTACACGATGATTTTTAAGGTCCACGTGGCGGCATATCAGAAAGAGAACGTGTGCTGACGTGGACAAGTAGTTAAACCACGAAAAAAGTGGTTAAAAGTCGTGGGAGAACGGTTTTAAGCATGATGGAACGTGGCTGAAACCGCCTCTTTAGTCACGCCAGCCTATGCTGACGCGCTAATAACCACGGCAGCGATGGCTGACGCGCCCAAAGGAGGTGTAGTTGGTCAGTTATTTTGCCCCCATTTCAACTGTTGTGCATCCCTATCCCTATAAATACCTTCCTAGACACGAATTAAAAGGGAGGGAGCAGATTAGAGCATAGAGACTTGAGCTTTTGGTGATTTGGAGCAAGAGAGAGAGTCTTCATTCTTCATAAACACTTTCAAGAAGCTTTCGGCGATTCCCAAAGATCTAAGCTCTGAATTGATCTTTGGAAGAGTGAACATCTTACATTGATAAGATATTCGCTTAAAGATTCTTACTTCAATAAACGAAGGGGAATATCCAAAAGCCTTCACAATCCAATCAGGATCTTGTGAATCGGTGGTCCACGAGCTAACGCACTCCCGGCACACGCAAAGTCCCACAAAACAAGAATCGATAAACGATTTTTGTGTTATTTTCTAGAGAGTTGTAATTTTTCTTTTATTGTGTAAAAAAGGTCTTATAAAAGACTATTTTCTTTTGAATTCGTTGTAATCGATCGAAGATATAATGAATTCCACAATGAAGTCAACGGAGCGGAGGAGGAAGGAGATGATGTTGAGGGAGAGAGAAACGTGGGGGTCTGGCGGCGGTTTTGGGGAAGAAAAAGAGAAAAGGGACAAATAAACATTATATATATATTATATTAGGATAGGGTTAGGAATAATTAAACAAAAATAGTTTAAATAAATAATTACGGGTATTTAAAAATTAAACTAATTACGGAATAATTATCTACAATTAAAAACATACATGTTATGCTAATACAACAGTTGATATGAAATAGTCGAAATATACCGATATTGTACAATTAAACGAGAATAATTAATAAATAAAATACATTTACTTACATTTAAAATCAAATAATTATGGGACAATTACCTACACGATAAAACGTACCAGTCATGTTAATATGATAGTTGATACACAATAATTAAAATAATACAATACTTTACACAAATAATACGTAATTAATAATTCAACATAATACACGAAATAATACGTAATAGTAACAATAATATAACGTATTATTTAAATTAATACGTAATAGTATCGATAATACAACAGATTAATTCTAGATATTTTTACTGTACTAAATATGTTTATGAATATCTAAATCATTTAAATAAATATAAAACTTGGACTTTAAATCATAGACAATTCTAGAAAATCGAGAAAAATACAAATACTCTTTTAAAAAATCATAATTAAATATTTTAAAATACCAAAAAATTATTTTAAGTACTATCAAAATTCATATTACTAGAACCTTGCCTATTAAATATCAAAATTATTTTAAAAAACCAAAAAATCATAATCAAAATTCATTTTAAAATACCAAATAATTATGGGAAGCCCCAGAATCAAAGAGTGATAAAGCAGGAACGGAGAAAACAAGAACCTTGCCTATTACAGGAGGAGGTAAATGCAACTAAACTTAGTACTCATAACAAATCCTATACAAGAACCTTGCCTATTACAGGAGGAGGTAAATGCAACTAAACTTAGTACTCATAACAAATCCTATCATGCTATCATCAGGTAATACTAAATAAGGAACTTAGTACTCATAACAAATCCTATCATGCTATCATCAGGTAATACTAAATAAGGAAAAATTCATATGCATGTAAAACTAAGAATGAACAATTCTTACCAGTGATAACCTGATCGTTCGCCTCAGCTTCCACAGCTGACATCATGAATGTTTGATGTGGAGGTTAATGCCCCTGTGCCTGCTGATAAAACTGCTTCTGAGGAAGTAGAGGACCTGCTCGGGGATAGGGTCCTTGATGAGCTGGTGCTATTGGAGCAGGTCGAGGTGGAGCTGGAAGAGCTGCCCGGACTGGAGGTGGGGGCAAGCGGGCCTGCTGTCATTGTGGACAGTCTCGATTAACATGACCGGGGGACCCACAGTTGAAGCACAGATGAAGACGCCTGGGGCACTCCTGCTAAGTATGCCCAACGTGGCTACAATAGGAACACTTTATCGAAGGCTGGCCAAGAGTCTGCACTCCAGGGTGCTGATAGGGGTGGCCTAGATGAAGTGGTTGTCGTTGGGAAAACTGTTGCCTCTGCGGAGCCTGCTGCTGTCTCAGAGGGGGACGCTCGACATTTTGGGATGGAGCTACTGGTGTCCTACTCTGAACCACATGTGGATCTTCTGGTTCCTTCTGAACACTCTCGATCTCACGCGCTGCATCCAGTATGACGTCGTGAGTCGTAAGTGCTCTACCAGCCTGAGCCAACCTGATATACTTGTCCAGACCTTTCTGGAACTGATGCTTCCTAATAGCCAGGTCGGTAACCAGATGGGGAGCATACGACTAAGAGAAGAGAACTCAGCTTCATACTCATCAACTGATCGTCCTCCTTGCTTGAGCTCAACAAATCTACGCAGAAGCTCATCCCGGGCTGACTGTGGAAAATACTTCCTATTGAAGCGTTCCGTGAATGTTTCCCACAGAATCGGCCTCTCCAGGTGTGTCTTCTCAACAGCCCACCAGATTTGAGCCGTATCTGTGAGCTGGACATCCATAAGGTCCACCCACTCTGCAGGGGCAATGCGGGTCACCGTAAGGATAGTCTCGGTAACTTTCAGGAACTCTTCTGCTGCTAGAGGTCATTCGGCACTGGAGAAAGAAGGAGGTCGCATATACCGGAACTCTCTAACACCAGGTTCTGTACGAGGGGGAGGCTGGTGAGGCTCCAGCTGCAAGTGCCCAACCAAATGCTGTTGATTGGTCGTCAGTCCCTGAATCATTGCCAAAAGTTAGCGCGGGTCCACTTCGGGAGGCGGGACATTACTACTAGACGGGTTACCATGGTTACGTGTACCTACCGTGGTTCTGAAGGGAAGGCAACGAGGATCAAAATTATTGTAGGATGACTAAGAAAATCAAGTCAAAATCAAATCGAAATTGAGTAAGATAGGAGATACTCAACTCAACACCTATAGAGAATGATTCAAATAACTGCATATTCATAAGCAGGGAGAAAGTAAGACAAGAACAATACAGGGTAAGGTACAAGATGTGATAACTAAGATTCAGGAAACAGATGAGGGTATTGTTATCTCATTTCAGACTCAGTCTCCCAAGTCGACTCGTCAGGAGAATCTGGGTGCCACATCACACGAACAAGCGTGACGGTTTTGTTCCGGAGAGTCTTCTCTCTTTGGTCCAGAATTGCCACAGGTTGTTTCTCGTATGTCAAATCAGGTCGCACCTCAATCTCTGAGAAATCTACGATATGACTCGGATCTCCGACATATCTCCGCAACTGAGAAATATGGAATACGTCATGCACTCCAGCCAATGCGGGTGGTAATGCAAGTCGATACGCCACTTCTCCAACTCTCTCTAATACGTCGAAAGGTTCCACATATCGTGGACTCAACTTTCCACGCCTTCCAAAGCAAATGGTGCCTCGGTTGGGGGAAATCTTCAGGAATACATGATCTCCTGGCTGAAACTCCAAGTGTCAACGTTTTGCATCCGCCCAATGCTTGAATCGGTCCTGTGCTATGCGAAGTTGTTCCCGAATGATTCTGACAGCATCAACTGACTTATCAATCAACTCCGGCCCAAAAATATCTCGTTCACCAATATCGTCCCAACTCAAAGGAGAGCGACACTTCCTCCCATATAATACCGCGAAAGGAGCCATTCCAATGCTAGACTAGAAGCTATTGTTGTATGAAAACTCCACCAAATGCAAGTGATCTTCCCACGACCCGTGAAAGTCAAGCATACATGCTCTAAGCATATCCTCCAAAATCTAAATGGTCCTTTCCGATTGCCCATCGGTCTGAGGATGATAAGCTGTGCTGAAACTGAGATTGGTCCCAAGACTCGCCTGCAAACTCTTCCAGAATTCTGAGGTAAATCGGGTATCACGATCTGAAACAATGCATACTAGAACTCCGTGCAATCGTACGATCTCCTCCATGTATTTCTGAGCAAGATGTTCCGTTGAGTGTCCTACTCGGAATGGAATAAAGTGACCCGATTTGGTTAATCGATCTACGATCACCCAAATAGCATCATTTTGTCTAGTGCTCCGAGGTAAGCCAGTAACGAAGTCCATGGTGACATGTTGCCATTTCCACTCCGGAATAGGCAACGGCTGCAATAGACCTGCGATGCGCTGATGCTCTGCCTTTACCTGCTGACATACAAGGCACTTCACCACACTACGAGCCACATCTCTCTTCATACCACGCCACCAAAAGTTTAGTTTTAGATCCTTGTACATCTTCGTACCTCCAGGGTGAATAGAGTACGGTGAGCTGTAAGCTTCCCGTAATAATTCTTCTCGAATATCTCCTTCTGGTATGCAGATACGACTCCCAA
>NW_017972896.1:105138-110046 GCF_001876935.1 Asparagus officinalis | reverse complement strand
CTCCAAAGCTTAAGAGCAAAAATCACAGCTGCCAACTCCAAGTCGTGGGTAGGGTAATTCTGCTCATGCTTCTTCAACTGACGAGAAGCATATGCTACCACATGACCATCCTCCTGAAGAACGCATCCCAATCCTCTACCTGATGCGTCACAAAACACCTCAAAGTTCCCGCTCTTATCCGGTATCGTCAGAACTGGGGCCGAAATCAATCGAGACTTTAACTCCTCAAACGGCTGCTTACAAGCGTCGGACCAGACGAATTTAATATCCTTCCTCGTAAGTCGCGTCATCGGCTCCGCAATCTTCGAGAAGTCCTTGATGAAGCGCCGGTAGTATCCAGCTAATCCCAGGAAACTCTTAATGTCGGACACCGACTTAGGGGTAGGCCAATCCTTAACAGCAGCTACTTTATCCGGGTCCACAGATATGTCGTCTCCTGACACCACGTGTCCTAGAAATGTAATGCGGTCTAGCCAGAACTGACACTTACTATACTTGGCGAATAACCGATGCTCTCTTAAAGTCTTCAGCACGTACCACAAATGCTCCGCATGTTCTGCTTCACTCTTAGAGTACACCAGGATATAATCAATAAAGACTAAAGACTTCTACAAACTTGTCCAGCACATCATAGAAAACCAGATTTATTAGGTTCATAAATGTCGTTGGCGCATTAGTCACACCAAACGGCATCACTAAGAACTCGTAATGTCCATATCTCGTCCGGAACGCAGTCTTGGGGACATCAGAGTCTTTGACCTTCACCTGGTGATATCCACTCCGCAGATCCAGCTTAGAAAATACTCTCGATCCTCCCAATTGGTCAAAGATATCATCGATACGGGGAAGAGGATATTTATTCTTCACTGTCACAGCATTCAACTCCCGGTAGTCGATGCACATTCTCTTGGATCCGTCCTTCTTATTCACAAGCAGTACAAGTGCTCCCCAGGCCGACACACTGGGTCGTATCAAGCCTCTTTGCAAAAGATCATCCAACTGAGTTCGAAGCTCGCCCAACTCAGTCGAAGGCATACGATAAGGGTTCTTGGAGATTGGAGCAACTCCAGGCTTCAGTTCTATGGAAAACTCAATTGCTCGATCCGGTGGCAATCCGTAAATATCATCGGGAAATACATCTTCAAATTCCCGAACTACAATTGGCTTCTCGGGTCCCACTTGCATTGCAGCTAATGTCGCCTTCTTCGGTCTAGCTCTGTACTCTACAGGTCCAGCCGATGTACTGCCATTAAGGAATTCAAACCTCGGGTGATCCGGTATCTCAAATACTACACTCCGATGGCGACAATCAATGGTGGCAAAGAATGACCCCAACCAATCCATTCCAAAAACTGCATCGAAGCTTGGCAAATCAATTACCAGAAAATCTGCAAAGAGATCTCTCCCACAAATGACTACAGGGCATGCTTCATAACCACTGGATGCTACTAAGGAACCACTGCCAGTATTGATATTCCAGCCTGTGGTCAGAGGAGTTATAGGAAGAGAGTGGGCGGTCAAAAATCGACGAGATAAGTAACAACGGGAAGCCCCAGAATCAAAGAGTGATAAAGCAGGAACGGAGGAAACAAGAACCTTGCCTATTACAGGAGGAGGTAAATGCAACTAAACTTAGTACTCATAACAAATCCTATCATGCTATCATCAGGTAATACTAAATAAGGAAAAATTCATATGCAAGTAAAACTAAGAATGAACAATTCTTACCAGTGATAACTTGATTGTTCGCCTCAGCTTCCATAGCTGACATCATGAATGTTTGACGTGGAGGTTGCTACCCCTTTGCCTGCTAATAAAACTGCTTCTGAGGAAGTAGAGGCCATGCTCGGGGATAGGGTCCTTGCTAAGCTGGTGCTATTGGAGCAGGTCGAGGTGGAGCTGGAAGAGCTGCCCGGACTAGAGGTGGGGGCAAGCGGGCCTGCTGTCGTTGCGTATAGTCTCGATTGACATGACCGGGGGACCCACAGTTAAAGCACAGATGAAGACGTCTGGGGCACTCCTGCTGAGTATGCCCAGCGTGGCTACAATAGAAACACTTCACCGAAGGTTGGCCACGAGTCTGCACTCCAGGGCGCTGATAGGGGTGGCCTTGATGAAGTGGTTGCCGCTGGGAAAACTGCTTCCTCTGCGGAGCCTGCTGCTGCCTCAGAGGGGGACGCTCGACATTTCGGGATGGAGCTACTGGTGTCCTACTCTGAACCACATGTGGATCTTCTGGTTCCTTCTGAACACTCTCGATCTCACGCGCTGCATCTAGTACAGCGTCATGAGTCTTAAGTGCTTTACCAGCCAGAGCCAACCTGATATACTTGTCTAGACCTTTCTGGAACTGATGCTTCCTAATAGCCGGGTCGGTAACCAGATGGGGAGCATACCGACTAAGAGAAGAGAACTCAGCTTCATACTCATTAACTGATCGTCCTCCTTGCTTGAGCTCAACAAATCTACGTAGAAGCTCATCTCGGGCTGACTGTGGAAAATACTTCCTTTGAAGCGTTCTGTGAACGTTTCCCACAGAATCGGCCTCTCCAGGTGTGTCTTCTCAGCAGTCCACCAGATTTGAGCCGTATCTGTGAGCTGGACATCCATAAGGTCCACCCACTCTGCAGGGGCAATGCGGGTCACCGTAAGGAAAGTCTCGGTAACTTTTAGGAACTCTTCTGCTGCTAGAGGTCCTTCGGCACCGGAGAAAGAAGGAGGTCGCATATACCAGAACTCTCTAACACCAGGTTCTGTACGAGGGGGAGGCTTGTGAGGCTCCCGCTGCAAGTGCCCAGCCAAATGCTGCTGATTCGTCGCCAGTCCCTGAATCATTGCCAAAAGTTGGCGCGGGTCCACTTCGGGAGGCGGGACATTACTACTGGACGGGTTACCATTGTTACGTGTACCTACCATGGTTCTAAAGGGAAGGCAACTATTCATTATATTCTCACTGGTAGGAAATCGGGATCGTGACCGGGACCTTGACCTGCGTGGGCCACCACTAAAACCTGTCACACCCCGCTTCCCAAAATACTAGGAAATCAGAACATGAACAAGCCCGCGACATATTAGACTGAGGAGAAATAAGTACTAGACCCCTTCTGCTCAATCTAATACGCTAAGCGTCAAGCAAATATAAAGCGAAGGCACAAGTCCCCGATCACAGTAGCGAGAATATAATGAACAACTCAGAATAAAAAGAGACATATCACAAATAGAATATTATCCGAGACACAAAGTTTGGGTCAACATGCCCTTATTACAAAACAGTCCAACTAAAATAAGAAAATACATAGTCCAACAAAATAAGAAGGAAGTACTGCAAAAATAACTAAGTCCACAAAATAAGAAGGAAGTACTGCAAAATAACTAAGTCCATCGAAAGACTAAAGGGTAAGGTACTACATAAGTAATCTAGTGTCCATCAGTGACTACGTAAAAGAAAAGGCTAAGCTTCCGTCTGTTCTTCTGTTCCACCTGGAAGACACTCCGGCTGGGCATACTCCTGCTCTAATGCATCATCATACTGGACCTGTCCGTCCTCTAAATCTGACGTACATCAGAGAAAACAGGTGTACGTCAGCGTGCATGGCACACGACAAGATCCCACAAGGAAAGTAGAAACGGTCGAACGACCAATGCAAGAACAATAATAATAATAGTAATAATCTAAATGAAATCCACCACTAGAATATAATAATCAGAAGAATCCAAAATCGATCAGGTAACGAGGTCATGCAGCTAGCGATCAGACTAATAATCCAAGTAACGAGGTCATACTATTAGCCATTGTAAAACAGGTCACTGGTACATATCTCACACAGAGTCTACGTTCATATCATTGGATAACTGACTGTTCACAAATCCTCTACGTGTATCCAATCCCGCTACACATGCGGCCTAGAGGACTACACGCAATCCGTTTTCTGCCTGGTCCCACTGACTAAAGTGATGTACACACTTCACTTTAGCCCTACAAACCAACCCCAGTGGCGACACCAACCACTGGCGCGAGCCTGGAAGATACATCAACAGCCTTATCCGATCACATGAACCATGACTTTCCCACCCCAACTCTCTTGTTTTTCTAAGTTAACATACACACAGGTTTCTAAGTCTTAAACAGGACACACCGGGCCACACTAGTCATGAATTTCTAATGCTTCTCAGGCATAACAAGAGTAATAAATGCAACTAATCATATACAACAAGATCATATCATATCACATAATTAAAATTAAGAAACCTAAACCATGACTAATTCATAATAATCCCTTTTCTAAAATAAATCTTTTAAAAATATTTATAAATGTTCTAAAATAATTCCTTTTATAAAACTTTCTTAAATTATTGAAATTATTCTAAATTGATACTTATTCTAAAATAAATTCTTTTAAATTATTTATAATTATTCTAAAATAATTCTTTTGTTAAATAAATTCTATTAATTTATTATAATTACTCTAAAATGATTTTTCACCAAAATAGTAATTATTTTAAATTGATTATTTTGTCAATAAATTCTTTAAAATTATAAATTAATCTAAAATAATTTTATTTTATTTTATCTTTACAGTATTTATTATCATATTATTATTTTTTTGTACTTTTTAATATCATTCGTCAAATAAATCCGTGCAGGTCATCGCAGTATATGTATTACAATGTGAATGGTCATACGTTATATTGTTCACAGTCCATTTCGTTCACGACAGTTCTATACGTTATAGTTCTCAGTTCAATATGTTCACGACAGTTCTATATTTGTAACGAATAATTATTCGGGAAACGAGTTCTTATGCATAATTAATCTGTGATCAATCTAAAATTGTACTGAGCAAGAATAGGGATATTGCCTCAGTTTATTGTCGATCGATACGTCCTAAGAATTGAATGATAAGTCAA
>NW_017972896.1:83593-104495 GCF_001876935.1 Asparagus officinalis | reverse complement strand
GAGAGAGAGAGAGAGAGTGAGCACGAGAGGAGAGAGGGGTGTGATGTAGGGTTTAAATAGAAAAAAAATTGAATAAAAAAATAAAATAAAATAAAATAATAAGTGAGGATGCGCGTGGGCAGCAGTCTTCTTGGAAAAAATGAGGAGGGAGAGAACGTGATTAGGGGGAATGGTTGTTGGGGGGTTTGACGGGAAGCAAAAATTTTGGATTATTTTCAAATGGGTTCAGGTATTTAAACGAAAATAATTAATAAAAATATAATTAAAATTTTGGATTATTTTCAAATGGGTTCAGGTATTTAAACGAAAATAATTAATAAAAATATAATTACTTATTTTTTAAAATTAAATAATTATGGGAAAATTATTTACAAAATAAAACGTAATAGTTATACTAATACAACAGATAATACTCAATAGTAGTAATAATACAACAAATTGTACAAAATAATGTAATAGTTATACTAATACAACAGATAATACTCAATAGTAGTAATAATACAACAAATTGTACAAAATAATACGTAATTAATAATACAACGTAGTAGTAATAATACAACAAATTGTACAAAATAATACGTAATTAATAATACAACGTATTATACAAAAAATACATAATAGTAAAAATAATACAACCTATTATTCAAAATGATACATAATAGTATCGACAACACAACAGATTAATTCCAAAAATTTTTACTGCACTAAGTTAATTTATAAATATCAAAATTATTTAAATAAATATATAATCAGATTTTTAAATGATAGAAAATTCTAAAAAATCAAGAAAAATATAATACTCTTTTTAAAAATAATATTTTAAAATACCAAAAATTTATTTTAATTAGTATCAAAATTTTACGGTCATTACAAAGAAATTACACAATTTTCATAGTTACTTCATCCCCTTCAACATGTATATTCCTTTTTTATTTTCATGATTATTCTTTAGAAATATTCTGTATTTGATTTAATGTGATATTTGTTTTGCACCGCAATTAGTTTTTATGGCAATTGATTTTTTTCCTTAAGTTTTCATGCAGTATTTAGAGAATTAAGGATTTGATTGTCGCAGTTTCTCCCATCTATCAAGGTAAATCTTCATATTTGATACTATTTTAATTTGAGTTTATTTGATTATATATTTTATTTGATTAAACAAAAATAGAAAACAGATACCTTTCTTTCTTTCTTTTTCAATATTGCTTTTCTTGATAATGAGTGGCAGAAAAGAGAAAAAGAGGAATTATGATGAGAGAAGGATATCAGAAAATGATTAATTTTGTAATAAATAAATTTGGGAACTTGCTGGTATTATATTAAGAAGCATTTTAGCAACAAGATTTATTCGGAGATAATAAAATTTTATATTATTTCCTTAATTGATTTGGAAACTTAGCTCCTCACATGTAGGCCATCTTATATATCTACACTTTATTTTTAACATTTACTCACGTTTTCCTAAATTACCGCACACTTTTTTGGGATGAAAAAGATATTTATAGGAATCTTTCTTTGTTACAAATCAAAAAATCCATTATTTTATGTTTTTTATTTGTTACAATTTTATTTTTGTTAAATCTCATATAACCATACGAACTAACTATTGACCATCAACTATTGCTTATGTATATGAATTGGAGTTTTGCAAATAACCTCTATACAAGTTCTAATTTTTTTGCTTTTAAGTCTTGAGGGTATAATAGATGATCAATCTATCTAATTTTGGTTAATTGTAAATTATTGTGATTCATACAGCTTATATTGCACAGAATAGTGTCGACCATAGCTATATTTTTTATTTTTTTTGGTAGAATCCCACACTAAAAAAACTGTGTATTGCCTAGATCTGTAACTGATTCTTCACACGCTCATTAATCTTTGTCAAATATATTTATTTAATTAGTATTCTATAATTTATGGATATTAAACTATTTAGTTAATAAGATATTTTTATTTGGCTAAATAGATATTTGCCTTTTTTCCCCCTAAAGACTGAGATTATTAAAAAATACATTTAAACTCATAAGTGAAATTTCTTTATAGTTATGATGTATTAATCTATAACTGAATTCTATAAAAAAGTTAGAAGAATTTCTACTCGTGTTTGTTGTGTTACAAAGAATTCTATAAAAAAGTCAGAAGAATTTCTACTCATGTTTGTTGTGTTACAAAACCATGCTCAGACAATTCCCTTCAAAGAACCAAAAACGTGAACCTTTTCAATGTACTAATCAGAAGAAATTCTACTCGTGTTTGTTGTGTTACAAAACCATGCTCGGACCATTTCCTTCGAAGAACAAAAAACGTGAACTTTTTCAATATCATACATTCTATATTATGCTTTGAACTTTTACTTTTGCCCAAGTAACTGAAGTTAGATAATGGACTATTGCTCTATGCATAATGGTAGTTTTCTAGCACCAGCCCACAAATTATCATAGATATGAAGAAATAATAGAAGCATGCATTCCAGATAATAGGGCACATCAAAGTATTGAACTGCTTGCAGTTGATGCCATTATTATCAATGAAAACAAGAAATATCATGCATGCATCCATAAGGAATTATCACTGAACCTAATAAAAGCAGTAAGCAATTCATACGCATGACCAAAGTCAACGCCTTTAGACAAATTCCTAAAAAATTCCTCTAATTTACGCAACAAACCCTAGCCAAAAACCCCAATTGCAACTCAACCCGAGATCAAATCATCCTAAGCCCAATCAAACATCGATTCAACCAAATTCCCAATGATCGGTGGCCATCAACCCCAACAAAACCCTAACAGACCCCGATCCAGATCAAAAAACTAGGGCACACGACAAAAAAGTATAATATTGAGATTATACCTGATGCGGTAAAGGGATAAGCGGTTCATTTCAGAATTAGGGCTCTCTCTTCTCTCTCAAAAATCTAAAAATTCGACGATCTCCGGTAATTAATGGCTCTCTTATTATAAGGCATAATATTTTAACCATGTAATCTATGGTTTTACCCTTGATAAATTTTTTATTAGGGCGGTCTTTGTTTGGTGTTAATATTAGCTTAATGTTATGCAATTTCAGTTTGTATATAAAACTTCAGCTCCCCCCTAAACTAGCAAAAGGCAAAGGAGAATCTCTACTGACCACTGACCAAATTATCGTGCAGTTTTACAGTTATACAACATCATACTTCCAAATTTGCATGACACCCCCTATTGATTTCCTAAATGAACCAAGACAAAGCTCCCTATTAAGAGGCAAAGAGCATGACTCTTCTAAGGTTTAGTCTTGTATCAGATATAAAGAGAAAGTACTAATGAAAAGTTGCAAAATGTGTACTACCTTGGATAAAATCTGACTTATTAAAATTGTTAACGAAATGCATGATGTTGCAATATGTGTACTACCTTGGATATAATCTGACTTATTAAAATTGTTAAAGAAATGCATGATGTCCGATTATTTAGTTGGTACCATCAAACTTAATGTTTAGAAAGAAGAGTTGACTAATTAATTCCAAACTCTCTTAATTAAGGTGTATTATATTTTTTTGGTATAATTTTCTCCCATATTATTGTTGATATAATTTTCTTATGATTTTTATTTTCTGACACATATTTTTTTACCTATAGGATAATACCATCTCAATTCCAATTTCATACTCAAGATTTATTCCATAATTATGAGTATCAGGTTAGTAAAGAATATCGATGACAAAATGTTGGAGTCCAAGAAAACAAAGACAGGTGATAGGCCGTATAAATGGTGATAATCCAGTTGAAGGGGAGAGATATTACTTACGACTGTTACTTACACACATCAGATGCCCCACCTCATTTGAGTATCTATTGACGGTGGATGGAATTCAATGCACATCACTCAAACAATCAGCCAGAAATTAGGTTTATTGGAATTAAATAATAGAATCAGAGAATGCTTAGATGAAGCCGTCATCTTTCAAATGCCAGCAACCCTTTGTCGTTTGTTTACAACTATATTGGTTCACTGTGAGCCCACAGATGTTAATAAATTATGGGATTAATACATTGACTCATTATTTGAAGACTTCTCAAGGAAACCTGGTGCTACAAGAGTTTCGATGATAAATGACACCCTTTGCAACATTAAATTCTTCTTAGAGAGCATGAGAAAGGATATCAAGAAATTTGATTTACCACATATTCAAGAAATTTGATTTACCACATATTCAAGAAATTTGATTTACCATATATTCAACATAACCCTAATTTAGAAGGAAGTTCATACCCCAGAGAATTTCAAGATGAACTCGATGTACAAATTCCAATTGAAGACCTCAATGTTGAATCAACACTCAATTCTGAACAATATAATGCATATACTTCCGTGTTATCACGAGTTCAGGCAAATAAAAGTGGGATTTTCTTTATTGATGGGCCTGGAGGAACTGGGAAGACATTCTTATACCGTGCTCTACTTGCCAAAGTAAGATCAGAAGGGATGATAGCTCTTGCTACAGCGACATCAGGCATAGCAACTGTAATAATGCCTGAAGGCCGAACAACACATTCTAGATTTAAGATAAAAATCCCAACAACAGAATCATCTATGTGTAGCATATCCAAGCAAGATGGAACCTCAAAAATGATTAAGATAGCTAGATTAATAATTTGGGATGAAGCTCCAATGGCTAAACGCGTTACAATTGAAACATTAGCTAGAACATTATGGGATATAATGGATCGAGATGAACCATTTGGCTGCAAAGTAATTATATTTGGTTGGGATTTCAGACAAGTTTTACCAGTAGTACCCCGCGCAGCAAGATCGAAAACTATTAGAGAAAGTTTAGTAAGCTCATATTTGTGGAGCAAAATGGAAAAGTTAAAGCTATCAAAGAATATGAGAGCAATGACAGATTCAGCATTTAGCGACTTCCTTCTTAGAGTTGGGAAAGGAGATGAACCGACAGTGGCTAATGACCTAATAGCGTTGCCCACTTCTATTTTGATCAAGAATTGAAGTGATGATTTACCGGAAGATTGTCTCATAAATTCAAAATTTTCATGTTTAGATGAGAACTTCCAATCCATTGACTATATGAAAGATCGAGCTATCCTAAAAACAAAAAATGAATATGTCGACATGCTAAATAATAGAATTCAAACGCAAGCAATTTCCAATACGGTTATGTTTTACAATGACAATCAATAAATCACTAGGACAAACAATACCTAATGTAGGTATCTATTTACCTCAACACGTTTTCTCTCATGGATAGCTATATGTTGCTTTATCACGAGGGACTTCAATGACAACAACCAAAGCCCTAATAATATCGGACGAAAAATTTACAGAAGATGAAAGATACACAAAAATATGGTATACAAGGAAGTCCTCCAACCAACAAACATGTAATTAACTTCAAAGTCACAATAGCTATTCTAAAGGTAATTAATTTATCAGAATAATTAGGTATATTCATTCATGTTCATTTCTCTAATTTATAATTTTCAATTTTGTATAACTTTTTTTTGCTTCAACATGCACTTATTTTTTTCCACTCAAACCATATTATGAGTTAATAATATTCTAAACCTTATGAGGAACAAGAATTAATAAATTCATTTTCTAAGCTACGATATATTCTATAATAGTAGTCAAAACTAACAGGTATATTTTAATCTAATTTACAGAAAGTATGACTACTATTACTGAAGGCCTAACTCAACACATTCAAATAAGCCAGCTCAAGAAATTTCAGAAAGAATGGATCATTCATGTTATCATACTTCAAAGTGCAGAGGCCACATACAATAAAGCAAAAGGATCAAGGAAATTACTAAAGCTAATTCTCGCTGCCGCTAAGGTAAAAAAAAAATATTCTTTATATTATATTGCTTGCACAACGTTACGACTGATCATATAAATATTGCTAAACCTCAATATCTATTCGGTAAATTTCATTAAAACCCCAATAACTTTCTGAATACCTTTTTATGTTGTTTTTTCTGTTTACATACAACTAATTAAAATATAATATATAGCTTAATATTAATTAATTATATTTTCTAAACATTGATCTCTGGTGTTAATAATATTTGCAGGGTAACAAAATACAAGGATTTATGTACGGAGAGACTATCGAAAAGTTTATAGATATGCTTCGAAAGAATCAAATTATTTTTATTTCAAATGGAGAAGTGAAAGGAATAAACCCAACTTTTCCAAGTATCCACAAGTCACTTGAATTAGTGTTAACAAAAGACGCATCTATCAAAGAAGCACCAACAAGTTTCCACTTGGAGAACATATTGAACAACTTTGTCCCATTTGAAGAAGCATTTTTCATGAAAGATGCAACAAAAATTAGTAAATAATTTCTTACTTTAACATTCAATACAAAATGAGACGTTAATTTATAGAATCATAAACTTTTTATAAAATTACTTGCAAATTTTCTTGTAATAACAACTAACGTGAAGCCGGTGATAAACTATATTACAAGACATAACAAACCAGATAATAGGAGGGGAAATCATGCTAATGGATAAAAAATATATTCATGATACTTATTTCCAATATCATGAGAAAAAAATAAGATTAACGTCCTTTCTTTTTTCATATACAGTGGAATGACTTTGCGCGCAACTTTATTTGAGGATTTGGCTACAAATGGAGGATCAATTTTTGAAGCCAAAATCAAAGATAAGCTTGTAATATCATTATCAGATTTTAAAATCTCTATATTTAAAGGTAGATAATTTATTACTGAAATTCTTATTAAATACAGCTAAACATAAAATTCATCCTATAATATCTCAATTTTGCAGGGGAGACAAGCATATCGTCATAAATTATATCAACAATATGTATCAACCCAAAAATACAACTAGCTAAAGAATTAAGGGAATGGTAAGTAGTAAATTATATCAACAATATGTATCAACCCAAAAATACAACTAGCTAAAGAATTAAGGGAATGGTAAGTAGAACAAGCATACTTTCAACCCAAAAATACAACTAGCTAAAGAATTAAGGGAATGGTAAGTAGAACAAGCATACTTTCATATAACCCAATAAGTCGACTCATGTCTGTCATAAGTTGACTCATAATATGACCGTTGCACAATAACGTTTATTTTCCAGATTTTATTGTTTTTAATGTTTTTAGTGGTTTTTGCTGGTTCCTTAGGGCTCCTATATATACCCCTTACCCTCTAACTTCTGAGTACTCATATCTATATATATGTATATAATATTCACATATTATATATATATGTGAATATTATATATAATTACAATCACACAATACACCCTCTAAGTGTTGGCCTAGCCCGTGTCACATTTCTCAAGTGTTCGGATTTACCACATCTCCCTAGGCTTTACTACGGACACCACTCCTTTTGGAATTAACCCCGTCTCTCACCACACACTCCTCTCGGTGTACTTGTGTATTACAATGTGATCTCAATAAATAAGCACAAATAAAAGATTGTTCTCTATTACAAAGATGAGAACTAAGTTAAGCCCACACTCAAAGATACAATCTCACAACCCCAATATACTATGTATGAAATACTTAATCTCAAGTGGGTGTGTGTAATCAATGAGTATAAATAAAACCAAACTCGAATTAATCTAGCAAATATAAATATGACAATTTAAGTATAAACAAGCTAGATAATTGAGTTTAGAAAACTTCTCCAAAATCACAAAGAGATGTAGGTGAAGGGATGAGATTGAATACCTCAAATCGAAAATGTAAGCCTCTTCTTTGTGAAAACTTCTTCACACAAAACAAACTTGAAATACTCTTAAACACCCTTAAACACTTGTAAAACTTATTTTAAAACTTTCTGGAGTGTACTCAGAAGTTAGATGGTAAGGGGTATATATAGGAGCCCCAAGGAACCAGCAAAAACCACTAAAAACATTAAAAATAACAAAATCTGGAAAATAACCGTTACTGTGCAACGGTCATATTATGAGTCGACTTATGTTGTAATGAGTCGACTTATGTTGTAATAAGTCGACTGATTATGTAATGAGCCGACTCAGCAGACAAAAATCACTAACTGCACAACACTTCATGAGTCGACTTATGAGTCGACCCATAACATGCACACAACCTGATATGAACAGTAAAAATTAATTTTAAACCCTCTTTAAAAATATCAAATAAATTCTAAAAAATGTAAAACTTTGGAAAATATTTATAAGCATGAAAATGAACATGTTATAAAAAGAAAATTTCAAATTTCACTTCCCAATTGTGAAAACTTATCATTTTTTCAAAATAGTCCAAATACGAAAACTCAAGAACACATGGTTTTGACAAAATGTTTTCAAACAAGTTTGAAACTTCTCTTAAGTGGATTAATAAACTTTATAAAGGATGTAAAATAGTATAATCAAGTCTTTAATCCATAGACATATTATTTTGTAAACTTACAAAAAATATGAAAACGAAAAACATGATTTCATTGATTTTTGAATATGTCAAAGCTGAGTTTAATGATATCATTTCAAGCACGTATAAAGATGAAACAAATATGTGAGTATATAATTATATTCATTTGTTTCATATTTATGTGGCTAAACACATTATTTCCAAAAACAAAAATGATAAATATGAAATGTATATGTATGTATATAAATACAACTAATAGTTTCATATTTATTTAAACCTGAAAGTTATAAAACCAAAACGTATATGTGTGTAATATTTGAGCTTTAAGCATTAACACACAAAATATAAACTACTAAACTAAATATACCCAAGATATTGATCTTCAATAAAGCTCGTCTTGGTTGCGGATGGAGCTTGATCTTGAATTTGACTTTGAATTGCAAATGACTTTATTTCGATATTCCGCCAGCCTCCATTGAATGTCATCGTTAAGGCGCAATCTATCCAACCTCCAACGGATGATCTTTGTGTAGAATACCTAACAATCAAATGTAAACCCTCGACAAACATTGTTAGGAATTGTTTGTTAATCATTAAAGCTAGATTAGATAGTAGGTTCATAAACATGAGACCTAACATAATGATCATTGTTTGTCTTTTGACCAAAAAAAGGATAAAAACCCGTCAAAATAGCCAAAATTAGAGGGGGTTTTCATTTGTTTTTTTATCCAAAACTCATATACTTCTCTCTAATACTCTATTATACTCTCTAATACTCTCTTATTCTATCTTTTACTCTCTAATTCTTTGATCAAATGTCTTCCTCATCCAATTATGAAGCGTAAGCTCCAGTTCCCGAAGTTGAAACAATTCCTACTCATACTACACCTACAGGAGTTACTCCTCCTACCGATGTTGATCCTGAATTCGGTGGCGATGATCCCACGTCTAGAACTCCTAAAAGACCAAGATCCGACATGTGGAATTTTTTTGAGAAGATAGAAATCACTAAAGATCAACACGGTAAACTTCTCACCCGAAAGGCTAAATGCGCATTGTGCAACCATGTTTTTCAAGCTCATCATAAGAGCGGCACCAACTATCTCAAACGGCATTTAGAAAAGCATAACCGAGCTCAAGTAGCGATGTTTCAAGGAGACAACCGTCAATCTATGCTCTCCCAATCATCAACCTCCGGTAGCCTTAGTTCTTGAAACTACGATGCAATTAGAGCCAGGAAATACTTCATCAGGTTTATTGTTCATAAAAACTTTTCTTTTAAATTAGTAGAAGATGATGAATTTGAAGATATAATTAGAGATGGTTTTTATCCTGCATTTTAAAAAAAATTTATCAATCTTGTTAACGTGATATTTTAAAATATTATCACGAGGAGCAAACAAAAATATTTTCTTATTTTCAAAATTTAAACTGTAAATATTCTCTAACTTCTGATATTTGAACATCTAGAGCACGAACTGGTTATTTATATATCACAACACACTAGATTGATAATAGTTGGTAAATGTTTAAGAGAGTTATTTCTTTTATTGTATTTGAAGATTCACACACTAGTGTTAATATTACAAATTTAATACTAAAAGAACTTACAAAATTAGAATTTTCTGAAAAAATATTTTCTCTTTCACTAGATAATGCAAGTAATAATAACAAAGCTGTAGATCATATCAAATCATCTTTGTTATTGCCATGTCATGATGATATTTTTCATATTAGATACATATGCCATATTTTAAATTTAATTGTTCAAATTACATTTAATGAAATTAAACTCATGATAGAAAAGGTTAGGCTTGTAGCTTATGCATATAATGCTTCTAAACAAAGACTTAAAAGATGAAAATAATTGTGTAAAAGAAAAAAAATTTAAAACCCAGATTAATTCCAAAAGATGTTGACCACATGTGGAATTCTACCTATGCAATATTAAATGTAGCAATAGAGTATAAAGAAATTATAAATAATTTTATTGTTTTCTATGCTTCTAGTTCTAGCTCTGGTAGTAAGTAGGAATAACTGATGATGAATGGACAGTTATATGTAGTGTAAGAGAAATGTTACAAGTTTTTTTATAAACCTACTATGTTATTATCTGATTGTTATTATTCAAATATTACTCAAGCCGCTTTACAAGTTTTAAATATTCAAACTTCTTTTTACTAATTATCGTATGGATATTATTTTTGGAAATATGATTTTTCAAATGGAAAGTAAATTTAATAAGTAGTTTAGGCATATGCTGTAGAACCCCGTAATTTTTTATAACAAATATATGTGAATTATTAGTAATAAATAATTCTTTTATGATAAATAGCTTGAGGTCATAGATGTGCATGATAACAAGTTATTTGGGATGTTATGAGGGTATGTGTGTAGAGTTTTGTGCGTTGGTTTTGCAAATAAGAAAAACATGCACAAAACAGGAAAATTGCCAGATCAGCCGACCGATCAGTCGACTGACGAGATCAGTCGACCGATCAGTCGACTGATACGCTGTTTTTTAGTTTTTCCACGTTTCGGGTCTGTTTTGATTGGTTCGGGTTTTGGGTCGGGTCTAGCTATTCATATATATTCTCCTCTACCCGAAAACCCCCCTCTCATCCTCAGATATGAGAAAACCCTAGCCCCCTCTCCCCTCTCTCAAACCCTAGGTTTTGTTCTTGGTGATTTGGGGAAGAACTCGGAGGATTTTCGTCGAGATCTTCACGTTGCAGCAAAGGGGAACCACTCTCTCACAGATCCAGGAGTTTTTCATCACCCCAGAGGCGAGTAACATCTCGCCCAACCTTGTCCTAATTTCTAAACGTTTTCAAATGATTTTTATGAGTTTTGATGAGCCAAAAATGTAATTTTTGTACAAATGTATGATTTTTATAGCATATAGTGGGAAGATATGTTATTTCAGAATGTTAAAAACTCACCAACGTTTTGTGAATCGAAGATCTAGATCTGAAATGTTTTAAATGAGGGTTTTAACACGAGTTTTGTTTTAAAAATGTTTTAAAATATGAATGCACATGATTAGGGTTTTGTTTATGTATTTACACATGAAATTTTCGTTTCATTTTAGCTCATACATGTTAATATCAGTATCTTTATGCTTGGGATTGATGATGATGATTTTAGATAAATTTTATGGTGATAATCAACCTGTACAGAGTTTCTGCAGTCAATCGGTCGACTGATCCGTCGACCGACGGGCTGAATTTTTCTATTATCAGTCGACTGACGGGCTGATTTTGTTTTCTCAGTTCCTCAGTCGACCGACCAGTCGACTGGTGAGCTGAGTCTGTTCTAACTGATCTTATCAGTCGACATATGAGTCGACTGATGGCATCAGTCGACACATCAGTCGACTGATGAGGTGTTTTACAGATTCTTGATCTGTTTGAGTTGCTTTTTGGGGTCGCCTCGATGATCTAGCACTAGTTTACAATGTTAGTAATTTATCTGTACATGTGAGTTGACTTTTGACACAAGTTTAGACATGTACATCGAGACACGTGCGAGTTTAGAATATGTATATCTTTTCGCATATACTTTTTACAGTTGCACAGTCCTCGTGTTGGACTATAATCTATAGAAGTCCCCGTGTTGGACTATAATCCATTTTAGTCCTCGTGTTGGACATTTGCCACCTGTTCCATGTGTTTGGAAATCACTGTATATAGTTCATGTATCAGACATATTTCTTAACCCTGTATATGACTTTCTCACATGAGTTTATGACATGACACTTATGTAGGTTATAACATGATATTCATGTAGGTTATGACATGATACTCATGTAGGCTATGACATGACACTGTATTTATGTTCTGAGATGAGTTGTATTTCTTTTATTATTGTTCCTGTACTAGAACCTCGTGTTTGGTGTTTAGGGATTTACAATTTGAGATACAAGGTATATACATGAGGGTTTCCTT
Source organism: Asparagus officinalis (assembly GCF_001876935.1). Taxonomy (NCBI): domain Eukaryota; kingdom Viridiplantae; phylum Streptophyta; class Magnoliopsida; order Asparagales; family Asparagaceae; genus Asparagus; species Asparagus officinalis. The sequence goes on along the minus strand of NW_017972896.1, from coordinate 92,168 downwards.
GTTTGGATTATTTCGCTCGACGTACCTATGCTCGTGTTGTAAATTTCTAAATACTAAAATTCTCTTTAGTAAGATCAATGATTGACGTACCTATGCTCGTGTTGTAAATTTCTAAATACTAAAATTCTCTTTAGTAAGATCAATGATTTTAGACTTATTATGTATTATCTGTATCTTCTTATACAACGAGCCATGTTCCCTTGAGGTTGGTTGTGATGTTGCTCGCTAGCGCTTTGACGCTCGTTGTCTCTCCCCATTTCAGGTAATGAGCCAGGTGCCCGGAGAGTCGCAGGTTGATGGCGATGCTCTTTAGCTTCAACTATCTATTTTCTTTAGTTATGTTTCATTTTGGAACTCCACTGTAGACTTTGTGAGATATTTGAGGACTATATTCTAGATGTTGTAAAGGCGGTGTGCCTTGTTTCCTTACTCAGACATTTTGTATTTGATTCTTGTGAGAACTTCAGTTTATCTATTCAGACATTTACTATGTATTTCTGTATGTTGGATGATAAGATATTAATGTGACCACTATCATTTTATCAGTTATTTCTTGTATTATCTTTTACTTGCTTTTGTACCTACACCTGTTGTTGACTCTACTAGAAAGATGTTAATTGTGATGGTGAAACATGTTATTGCACGGTGTGGTGCATGGCGGGTTTGACATTCTTGGTTTCACCTTGGACTGCAGCCTTGTGTGAACCCAGGGGCATCACATATACCTATTATTTTTAGTTTGGGGTTCTTATTGATCCATGTTTGAAGGATATTGGCCTTCAAAATTTGTTAAATTCTTTGTATGAGAACATGACAATAGACACTGATGATGATTATTAGACTATTACTGCTCTTACTCATCATAACACTATTAATTATTATTTTTAAAGATTATATGATGAGTACGTAAGTAGATACAGTGTAAGTACACATCAATTTACTGCTTCTGCTTCTACGAGTTCAAGCCGGGGCAAAGGTAAGAGTTTTGATAGGCAATTAATGATAGTGAGGCTAACTGGTAGCTATGGATCTGGATCTGGGTCATTAAGGAAAGTCTCTGAAATTGAACAATATTTAACTGCACCTTTAGTTAATGATCAAAATAATAATTTTGATATTTTGCAATGGTGGAGAGTATATGAAATAGTTTCATATTCTATATTTTCATCATGGCTCGTGACTTACTAATAATGCATATTTCTACAGTAGCTTCAGAATCCGCCTTCAGCATGTCAGGACGTTTGATCGATAACCACAGAACATCGCTAGATTCGTCAACCGTACATGCGACAATGTGCCTACAAGATAAGTGGAGGTCCGAGAAGAGAAGTTAATGCATTGATCAGATGGCTAGTATTGAAGATAAACTTGAAGAGTTGGGAATAGGAGATAGAGATAAAGTATAGAAAGTACTCATTAATTTGTAATTTTTATTTATTAGCTGTAAATTTGTGATAAATTATTTTTGAAAAGAGTTACAAATGATATTAATATAGATGAGTAGGTGCCAACCTAGTTTGGATGTACGTATTCATCTATTGATATGTGATAAATTCCAAAAAAATTGTAACTATTAGTGATTAATAATAAATAATTTATTTTTATCATTTTAATTTCTATGATATTTATATTTATAAATTGTATAATTACAAGTGATTAATAATATGATTGATTTATTATCAAAATTTTGCATATTTTATTTTTTATTACTCTTAAAATTTTATTTTTAAAAAAAAATAAATTTTAAGAAAAAAAAGGAAAAAACAGGGCTGGCCCGAGACTGGGCCTGGAATCGGACCCGACCCGAACCGAACCAGGCCCGGGTCCGGGTTACCCATTTGGCCCTGCCCGGTTGGACAACCCTATCCTTACTTAAAAAAAATAGACCTTTACCGCAAATAAAGCACTAAAAAAAGGGACAACCACATTAACAAAAACTTTTATTCTGAATATTTAGGGTCAGCACTCAGCAGTGCTTGCGATAAAATAAATAAAACACAGTACAGACAGCGGAGTAAAGCACTTAGGGCCCGTTTGGTTCATTTCTTTTGCCTTGGGTAGTGGACAGAAAACCTGCCAAAAGAGCACTTTTGACAGGCTTTCTGGCCAAAACGCCTCTAAAAAGAAATGAACCAAACTGGCCCTTAAAAACTTTACGCAGAAAATACTAGAAAAAAGCGTCCTCGGTAGGACCCAGCAACGCGCAGCAGTAGCAACACCTCTTGTTTTTTCAAACGCTTTGCTGGCGCCTCTTGAGGAAGCCTCGAGAGCGACGAGCCCGCAGCACCGCCCCCCAAAAAAATTGTCAAAAAACCCCTCCAGTTCCTCTCTAATTCGTTTCCACCCTCCCGCTCTGCTTCGATCTCGTCGGCCATGTCGACGCGGAGGCGGACGCTGCTCAAAGTCATCTTTCTCGGCGACAGCGGGTGAGATTTTTTTTAATCCTTTTTCCTTTTTTTTCTCTCTCCTGATTTAGATCGATTTGGTTCAGATTTCTAGGGTTTTTGTGGTGGATCTTGATCGAGATACTGAACCCTTGCTCGGTTACTTGCAGAGTTGGGAAGACTTCGCTCATGAATCAGTATCCTTGGGAGCTTCTTGAGTTCGATTTAGGGTTTTGGCGTGAAAATTTCTCGATGCGGTGTAGTGGAATTGTTCGCGGATTTCCGTAACTTGATTCTTCATGGAAATTCTTGATTAGGCATCGTGAACTTGTTAGGGTTTCGAATTACTCGCTTTCAGTTCAGAATTTGATAAATTATCTTCCGTTTTAGCAAAGTTTAGATTCATAATGCAAATTTTTGACTGAGGGAGTAAGGGAGTGGATAGGGTCTTGAATTCCTTTGCATTTCTCGATTTTTGACTGAGGGAGTAAGGGAGTGGATAGGCCTTCATTTCTACTGTTCAGCTGCAAAGTTCTTGTTCTTGTTCTAGAATTTATATCTTTTTCTTGTTCTTTAATTTTTGTTGTAGTAGCCCCGCTAGCATTTCCATCTGATGTGATTTGTTAGTTGTTATCGAATTGGGTGCATCATTCAATGAAATTGGTTATGGTTCTTAAACTTTTTGCGTAAAAGGTATTGAGGGTTCTAGTTGAGTACCTGATTGCTTATTGCAGTAGGTTGTAAATTAAATGTTTGCATGTAATATATGCTACCTGGTTGGCTTTCTATGCAATTATGTTAGGTTTGTTGCACTAATCCTTTTTATTGTGAATTTTATAAGCGCTTGCATTGTGAAATTTTTTCCTTCATGGCTTCTCTTTACAGTTTATAAGATTTTTCTTGTCACTTTCCATATTAGTCTTCCTGACCTTCAAATTAGATATGTACACAATAAATTCAGTCAACAGTACAAAGCTACCATTGGTGCTGATTTTGTCACCAAAGAACTTCAGATTGATGATAGACTCGTGACTTTGCAAGTGAGCTAGCGTGCATGTTCCTACTTACACAGCATGTTCTTGCAGACGGATCTGGGTCTTAAAAATTTTGCTGTTTTATTGGCAGATCTGGGATACAGCAGGACAGGAAAGATTCAACAGTCTTGGTGTTGCATTCTACAGAGGGGCAGATTGCTGTGTCCTTGTATATGATGTTAACTATCTCAAGTCTTTCGACACTCTTGACAACTGGCATGATGAGTTTCTTAAACAGGTTGGTGATAAGTTTTTCTCCTTTTACGTCATTTGGATAACTATCGTAGGCTGCAAAAGTAGTTGATCCTATTGGATTATTCAACATTTCAAGTTAGATGTAGTTAATAGTGTGTGCCTTATATGTTTGAACTTTTGATCAATGAGTTTATGCTTATCTCTAGGTGATTACAGGATATCAGATGATGTGCTTTGCTCCTCCTAAGTAAACTGTTATTTTCACCTTGATGTTTTGTTATTTATGTAACATGTTGCTCTAACAAGGGGTGAGTGCTTAATAGGGTAATATTATCAAACTCATTCATTCATAACTATACACCAGTCGTGGCCATATCCATGTGGTCTATGACAACAATAACAACAACAAACCCTTAATCCCAAAATTCTGGACCTACTACATTAATCTATTTCTTACATTTGGGTTCTATGTTTTTGGATTGGCTGACCCTACTCTTCCATTCAGTTTTGTTAAGAGCGACTCGTATTTAAGTTAATTATTATTATATCTTTCTTAAATGCTTTGAAAGTTCGAACCAATTTCGATTACGCCGACCTTTAATCCTCTTTATTCCATTAAGTATAATCATATCAGATCTCCTAATTGGTGTGTTTACTAGTTTCTGTTAGACGTGGTTAAACCATCTCTATTGATTGTCTTTCATTTTATCCTGAATTCGTGCGACTTCTATTTTCTACAAAATGCGATCTTCTATTATCTCCATTGGTCCATCCTAACATTCTCATTTATATTACTTTCATTATTTTGCTCATGTTGTTTGTCTTCTAATTGTTCTATCCAACTTCTCTTCAATTTTATACATGTTTAATGATCATATACGAGCCCGGAAGCTCGCTTCCATTTTAATCATTCCAGATTTCATTCGATGAACCACATGATACTCAAACTTAGCATCTTGATGAATTACTCATCCTAAATAGCGAAACTTTTACTTCGATATATCTCTTGACCTTCAAATAATTACTATACAGTTGTTTCTTTCACAATTTTCACTAAACTTACATTTTATGTATTCTGTTTTTGTTCGACTTGTTCTAAATCTTTTATATTCGAGAGTTTTCTCCACCTTTCTAGCTTTAACTTCTCTTTACCATGTCATTAGTAATACACAACGAAAATGTCTTGAAATATGTCTAGTAAATGCACCTATAACTAAAACAAGGAAGAGATAAATTGTGAAACCAAACATCTTAATCTTCTAGATTCTTAAAATAAAAATAATTCACCTTTCTTTTTAGTACAGCATCAAACAAGCAACCCTCCCTACTCAACCCCTACCCTTCCCATCCCTCCTGCTATATAACTGAACAAGAGAGACTTGTTCTGTGGCTGTCAATCCACACTTACCATGACCTTTGGAGTTTCACTTCATAAATAATATCAAGCTTTATTTAAATTATTTTCTCCGTCTTTATATTTTCCCCATTTTCTTTATTGATTCCACTTTTAGTTCTTGTTTTTCTCCCCCCCTCCTCTTACAATGATGCATTAATTGTTTCATTATTGTTATTTTGTAGTTTTAAATGTTTATTGCTTGTTATGGTTTTGGGGATAAGACATCCGCTAAGGGCCTGTTTGTTTGCACGGAAGTAATTGTGAAGTAGCTGAAGTAAAAGAAGTAGAGGCTACTTCTGCTACTTCCAAGCAAAAAAGTGTGTTTGGTTCTCTGAAAAACTTACTTCTAATACTTCCCTAAATGCTTATGTGGCGCTTACGTGTCATCCTTACTTCCAAAATATTTTTTCAATCCTCAATACTTAGAAGTAGCTCGGAAGTAGTTGAAATGCATATTAATTATGACATAAATAATTTTTTTTATTAATATTTCCTTTATTAGTTACTTCTAACAACTTTTCATTGATAAAATTACTTCCTAATAATATTTCCAAATGTTATCCAAAACAAAAAAAGTAAATGAAGAGGAAGAAGTTCTACTTTCATTACTTCTAAAAATATTTGAAACAAATAAAAAAAATACTATTTCCACTACTTCCAACTTCATAGCTTTGAAAGTTACTTCTATAACCTACTTCTTACTTCTAATAATTCCATTATCCAAACGGGCCCTAATTGTAACAAGTTGTAATAGATTGTGAAATGATGGATGATAAAGGGTCCTTGGAAACGTAAAGGAGATATTATTTTGTTTTGACAGTTGCCAAGCTTAGAAATGTATGCCAAGTTTACATAGACAAGAAAGTATCAATTTCCCGCTTCATAGCTAATGGTGCTGTTCACAAGGATCTGCTCACTTATCATAGAAGACTCAGGGTCCGTTTGGTTAGAAAATTTTTCCATTGAAAGCCTGTCAAAGTGTCACTTCTTTGGCAGGCTTTCAGCAAAATCGCCTCTAAAAGAGGCGATTTTGCTTGAAAGCCTGCTAAAAAGTGACACTTTTGGTACTTTTGACAGACTTTCAAGAGAGCCTTTCCCTCAAAAACAGGGAACCAAACAGCCCCTCGAAGTCTAGCTACTCTAGGCCTTTCATCATTCCCAATACCGATAGCTTAGCTTTTGTGAATTTTCTCATATTGAATCGATATCACTGCTTCTACCTATGAGTGACACTACTTAAATATAGCTTTTACATTTATGAGTCAGGTTATAACCCTTGTACTATTTACCACTTTTTCCTTAATTATAAAACTTCATAGGGCCAGCTGAGATCCCTGGGCAATATTCCATCTCAATCAAAAATGTTTATTGCTTGTGTAACTTTTTTGGTACAGTCTGTTTGAAGTAATTTTGCCAATATCTGCTACATTTTTCAGATATAATTATAATGTTAGGTAGAAGGGAGGAAGTGACTGACCCGAATCCTGAGAAGGTCCTACTTAATGAAGAGAAAGATCAGATGGTTGCTATTTTCTTTTCTCTTTTTAAAATCTCTGGTTTATTCTTGATTATCACTCTGCAACCATTTCTTGCATGACTTAAAATATTTTATTATTTTGTTCATAAAAGTTTTAGGCCACGAGATTGTTATGAATGATAGCGGTCAGTCATTTGGATGGCTTCACCTGTGTTTTCTGTTCATCAGTCTAAGAACCAGATAGCCTATATCCTGTATGGCTTGAATTTCTCCAGTGTGTAATGTTGTGTTCTAGTTCTCTTGGAGAGACATAATATGCGGTCATGTCAATCCTACCAATTCTCAAAAGAGAAAAAAATTGGGGATGAAGATATTTCGCATATTTTAGAATGTGATTTTAGCAAGCTTTGAAGTCTCAGCATCAAGTGTGGTATATTGGTATCCATATTCGCCTTGGGATGATTACGAATCACAAGTAATGGTATATCAAATATCTCAGTACGAACACAAGTATTGCATCTATTGGTCTTTTTATTTTTATTTTTGTCTTTCCTTAACACAAAACTACAATAAAGGTTTTTGATATTTGTACCTTACGTTTATGCTGTCAGCTTCTGTTGGTCTTTATTGCTCAATATCAATATGTACTAGCTATTTTTAGCCAATATTGGTGTCATATCATCAGCCGGCATAGGCTAGATAAGATGTATATGCTGAAACCTATATATCAATATGTACTAGCTATTTTTAGCCAATATCGGTGTCATATCATCAGCCGGCATAGGCTAGATAAGATGTATATGCTGAAACCTATATGATATGACCAATACTCATGGACATTACTGTTTATTCAAGCCTTCTATTTTATAATCAATTTTGCATAATCTATCTTGAGCTGAATTATACTATACTGGTTTCATATTTTTTTCCTTTTTGGTTAAGAATGATGGTTCGATGAATAGTGATGGAGCAATATATGATATTTGGTTTGCTAAAAAGTTGATAACCCATTTGTTCATGTTATTGCTTAAACTATTCATTAATTTTATCTTTTATTCTTTCATGCCATGAATATCTTGTCTAGTAACAATTTCCATGAGTTCTTTTTTTATTTTCGTACCTTTAATTACATACAAGTTTTGTTCATTATCCTTTGCATACCACTTGAAAGTGCTGTTAACATTTCGCTGTTCTCTAGGCTAACCCATCAAATCCCAGTACATTTCCATTTATTCTACTTGGAAACAAGGTGGATGTAGATGGTGGGAACAGCAGAGTGGTAAGGGTTTGACTACGCTTCTTATTCCATTGATCTTCTATGTTGAAATGATGCTCTTATTATTATTATTATTATTATTATTATTATTTGCTTCAAATAGGTTTCTGAGAAGAAAGCAAAGGAATGGTGTGCATCCCGGGGTAATATACCTTATTTTGAAACTTCAGCGAAAGAGAATTACAATGTTGATGCGGCATTTCAATGTGTTGCAAAACTTGCATTGGAGAATGATCGAGATCAAGATATGTAAGTAGTTTTTTTTCCTGTTCTTGTTCTTTCTGCAGAATCTGCACTGTTAGATATATTATATTATTATTGATTGTGTATTTTATGAGTTCAGACTTCTACTTGATGGCATAATTTATATCTTCTTTCAGTTATTTTTCTGATAAATTTAAACGACGACTAATCAGACATGCTCATGAACTGGAATATGTCTTTATGATATAGCTGGACCCTTGTTTTACTAGTTAATTCCCAGATTATCTGAATGATTTGCATCAGTAAATCATTATTTATGTGCACATATTATTCTAGTTAGATTACTAAAATTCATTTTATGGGCTCTACATTATCTGTTGCCTCACTAGTTTTGAGAGAATAAGTACTGAACGAGTGTGAAAGCGAATTGAGAGGGCGAAGCCTTCCTGGAGCTCCCCCCTTCCCTCACCCTACAATTTCATTTCTGCTTCAGCTTCCCCAATTTAGTTGGTCTGGAGGATTAATCGATTGGATAACCGAGAACTGTAATATTCCAGGGGAACAGCTTCTACAATGAGATAGGGGTCAGGTTTGACAACCTATGTAAAA
>NW_017972896.1:30236-83583 GCF_001876935.1 Asparagus officinalis | reverse complement strand
AGCTAACTAAAATTCATTGCTGGACATGCATCACTTATTCTCACCTGTTGAGAGAACGTATGAAAGGTACGAGTTGCTTAAGAAATATGCAGAACATATGATGTTGGAAAACACATGACATTTACACTTCTAGTATTTTCAGCACAGACTTTCATTTGATTTTACATGTAGTACGGGTTGTAGGAGAGAGTGGATGGATTTAAAAGGATACCTGTTGATCACTGTATCTTTATTTGATGATGGTTCGCTTGTGTGTTGGGCTGACACGGAACTGGTTGAGAATTCGTCCGAAATTACCCCTCTGTGGACTCTGCGCATACCAGGCTCAACGTGCACAGCGCTGCCCCTTCTATTCAAGAACAATCTACTTTCATGATAGTTTTTGGCTCAACGTGCTTATGTTCTGCTTGTTTCTTCTTTTAATGTATTTCTTTTTCTTTTTTTTCCCCATTGCAGATATTTCCAGAATCCCGAACCAGCTCCTGAAGCAGAGCAGTCAAGAGGAGGAGGATGTGCCTGTTAGCACAAGATATCTCCCATATGGCAGGCGATGCCTTTCCTATTCACCTGCTAATTGATCATGATATTTGTTTTTTAACCATTCATTCATGATCATTTCCATTTAAATCCCCAATTGTTACCATATGTACACTTGTGCTTTTGTATTGAGGTCATGACACAAAGTGTAGTAGCCTAGAGCCGGTTAGTGATTATTCGCTTCCTTTTGACCCTTTTAACGGCATAAGCGAGTAGTCAGTACTCTGAAACAAGTGTATCATATATGTACATTGTTTTTTTTTGAGGGTTTCAACCTTCGCAGTCTGTTGATGTGATGTGCAACTGACTCAATTGACGTATTGATTTTAAGGTGATGCCCCATGTGTAGACAATCTCGGCCTTTCGGTTCGATTATGGATGACGATTGATGGATGGAATCAGGTAGCACTGTAGGCTCTTGTGCTCTCTAGGTCAAGCGAGTAGTGGAGGTACACTCGTAAAGATTCCTCATTCCTTATATGCAGCATATATTCACAATTATGTACCTTAGCTTATACTTACTGTAAACAATTTGTCGCAGATTTCATTATCTTATTACTAATGTAAACTGGTTCTCATAGGATATCAGTCTATTTAGATGCAAAGTATGTTTCAAGATTGACCATGTCCTTAACAGTAAAATTTACTGAATAGCCATACATCAGGCCAGCAAAATCCCTTCGTAATTACACATCCAAGGTGCGCTCGCTCTCCACTCTATGACCCTCATCGTCATAGAGAAAGCAAGCATAAAACGTTACAAGGCTACCATTCGCGCTAAAAGCCAAGAACACGACCACTACAGCAAAAGGTGCTATCGACAAAACCTTATAGCTGAACAAGGCATATAGCTTCGTCGGAAAAAACCACACTGCCGACTTCAAGTACTGCCTCATCGCGTTCTTCTCCGTCGCTTTCATCAGCTTGTTGGAACACAAGAAGAGGACTATGAGGTTGAGATGAATAACGGCAGCGAGCCAAGGATTTCAAGTCGTCGAAGGACCGATAAATCTCTGAGAGCAAGTTGAAGAAGAGGAAGATGAAGATGAGAGGGGATATTAAGGATTGTTGCTCTGGGTTGGGTTTGGTCTCCATTGCTGTTTTTGTTTTCGAGAATTAAGGTGAGTTTAAGCTGGGCATTTAAATATCGAAGAAAATTTTAAAATCAACCCGTTCCGAATTTTAATCCCAAAAATCGACCCATTCCCAACTTATTTATCAAAATCGAAGAATTAAGGTGAGTTTAAGCTGGGCATATATAGTTGTTGCCTTCTTCTCATTCTTACATTTTGTGTTACCTTTTTAAAGTATAAAACTCATAATAAACAAGAAATCGAAGGAATTTTATTATTGAAGAACCTAATTAAAATCCACCAAGAATAGAAATCTGATCTCAAACATGGCTAGTTGTGATCAAAAGTCTGCCAAGTCTGAGAAGTTCACGTGTAAATTACAAATATCGAGCTAATCTGATGCGTTATTGCTTACAACCCTAGGTCTCCTCTCTGTGTAGATGGTTAAAATATACTCTTTCTTAGACCAATGCTTAGTTTGAGTCCAAGAAGTGAACGCCCATGGACTAAACACTTCAGATGGGCTTAAATATAAGCTACAATGAAGTTTGTTCGGGTCACACGTGAACATGACTGCATGCTAAACTCTAGCCCAGTTCATCCGATTCAAAGAAGACCCGAGTCCGAGTTAATCCTCTAGTTGGACTCTAGGCCGAGTTGAAAGGCGTCTTCAAGTCGGACTCTGGACCGAGTTGAAAGGCGATCTCAAATTGAACTCTGGGCTGAGTCCAAGTGTAGTAGCGAAGTTCGCTCAAATTCGTATGCGAACTTCGCCCAAAAGACCTATGTGAGCCGCATCATCCACATCCCAAGGATTATAGACAAGCAATTAATCTCTCAAGTCACGAGAGGTCTGAATTGATACTCGGCATAAGTCTGATACTTGAGTCCAATACAAGCTCAAGAAGTGGACGCCTAAATTAAAATGGCCCAAGCACATGCCCATGAAGTTCATTGAAACCATACCGAAGTTCGCCGAAACCAAAGCCGCAGTGAAGCTCACTAAAGCAGTAGCGAGTTTCGCCCAATAGCCCACGTGGGCATGTCATTGATACTAGCAAAGTTCGCTCATGGTCGTTATTGACGAACTTCGCTATGGTCATCATTAGCGAACCTCACCCATGACCATTATTAGCGAACCTCGCCCATAACCGTTTGCAGAAGCTACTTTTAACAAAACGGTTCACCCCACTAACTCACTCATTTAAGGGGGTTAATGACCACTAATTCACTAGAGAGTTAAGGCCTACTAAACCCACTTAATACTCCTAAGCCTATAAATAGACATGGTAAACATGAAAGAGTTTAGAAGCTACATCGACAAAGAGTCCATCTCTCCTCCATTCTCATTGATCTTCATAGATCATTGTTATCAGCTAATCATTTGGCTCGATTAATGATCATTGTGGGAGAGGATTCGTTCTAGCTAGTCGCCTAGCTTAAGCACCAATACTTGTGAGAAATGATTTGTTAATATATCTTCGAGTTAGATAATATCTATTCGCTCGGAGATCATCAGACATGCGAAAGACTAGATAACACACACGCACACGAACAAAGGCGAAAGTGGTATTCAGTTTCTTCTTGATATCTCTTCATCCAGAGAAGACTGCACATATTTTCCAAGAGATCAGATATCATTAACGGCAAAAGACTCATTGTCTTAGTCAAACCGTCAATGGAGTACAAGATTGACGCTCCATTGGCACACAGAAAAGAGCAGGAAATATAAATTTTCCTTATTTCAATTATTCTTTTTATTGTAGTTTGAGCTAATTATAATATAAAAGACTTGAAACACTCTGCAATTGATGACCGCACCTACCCATACTCCTTCATCACCTGCTAAAACCCCTCAAACTTTCACTTCTTACAAAACTCCCGAGGGCATAGATTTTTATTTTATAACCGAAATTCTTAGCACATTCTCTGACAAAATTCATGACATTTATTATGAGTATAAGGGTGCAAAAGAAATGCGGGAAGCAATAGAGTTTTTTATTGAATGGTAGGTGGTAAACCTATCAATGGCCAACTCCATGAACTTCAGGACTTCATTCGACACCTCTAGAGTCCAAAGGAAATACATTGTCTAAAAGTAACTCTTTACTACGCCCTACGTGTACCTTCATTTAGGAGGAATCTGATCAGTGAATCCATTCTGATGGAAGTTGGAGAATCAAATAAATTAATCATTTCCAAGAATAATGTATTTATCTCCTATTATAATGAACCTTCCAATAATGCATATTTTTCCTTTCTTTCCTCCTATTATAAAGGTTGAATCTTAGGGGGTGTTTGGTTCAATTTCTAGAAATTATAGAAAATGTTTTCCACCTAAAATATGATTTCCTTGTATTTCTTAAAAAAATTATAGGAAAAATTTTGAGAAATAAAAAAATATCAATTTTCTTGTTTTTTATACTTTGCTTGTTTGGTTCAAAACAAGAAAATAGCTAATAACTTCATAGAAAATAATAAGATTTGGTAGGTTTTTAATTAAATATTGTATGTGTCAGATTTCTGGTGATTTCCTCTCATTTTGAGAGGAAATTGTTTTTTGTAAAATTTGGTAGGTTTTGATATTTTATAGAAAATATTTCTGTAAATATTTTGTTGAACCAAACGCAATTTACAGAAATCTCTGAAAAACTTTTAATTACAAATTTACCATTGTCAGATGTTTTGAGAAAAGTTTTCTCAAAAAGTGTGTAACCAAACAGCCCCTTATGATAAATGGCATGCATGAATGATCTTTGACAAGCTGGTTCTTGGAATGAAATTATCTACATCCTTTAGGGGTACGTCTCTTGTGTATGTTTATTATCATTGAGAAAATGCCTCATCAATCCATTTTTTTTCAAAAACTAATCCTTTAGGTACCGTTTGGCAAATGGTTAAGTGAGGGGTTAAGGAGACTTAACCCATTCTTAACCTGCCAAACACAACAAATCTATATAAAGGTTAAAGTGAGTTAACATTCCATAATTTGCCAAACATAAAAAATATAGAAGGGTTAAGTTAACTCCTCTAGAGGGGTTAAAATGAGTTAACCCCTCAAAATGAGGGGTTTACTAATACTCCTATTTAGATGGAATAAGAGTTAACCCTTCTAATTATAAAGAAAATAGTCAAAATCATTGTTATTCCCAAACACTAAAACTGATCATAAGGGCTAAAATAAAACTTATTTAACGGGTTAATAATTTAGTCATTCGGATTATCAAATGGGCTAAGTACATTAATCCTTATCTTTAACCCCTCTTCATTAACCCTTTACCAAACGGGGTCTTAGTATACCTGAGTTTCAATTGCCCTGAAGGATAATGAAGGTGAATATGCGTCTCAATACGCATACACTTTTGAAGACCGAGCTTATAATATTAGATACTAGCTGTCCTAAAGCTGAGTGCCTCTTGACTTTGTAAAGACATAGGAAGATCTTACAAACCACTTGATACAGGGTCTATCTAGGGGACTTTAGTCCTATAATCATTGAGGAGAATTAGGTTAAGCCCATAGTTGAGGTCACCTGTAGTGAGAACCCGACTTTCTGATTGGCGAACTGTTCCCAAGAAGTAGGTTCATTATGGTATAAGCAAGTTGGACCGGTGACTCCCATATGGAGCATTAACTTTCGGAGTTACACTCCTTTTTGTAGCGTTAAATACATTTATGATTTGCACTATATTAGCTATAACTTCATGCCTATGATGACGTTGCTCTTATGATGCATCTTGTTAGGATGAGTTGTACTCTTAATAAATCCAACATATGATTTGTACGTAGGGGTACAATATCTAGGTGTAGCACTCTTGGAGGGCTTACCTAACCGTGAATGCCGCAGTTGAGGGACATAGGATGCTCTATAGAAACTCTCGTGAGACAGCATTTGTGAGCATGACCATTATCGCCCCAACCCGCTCGCTCAATGGATGAATGCATAATGTGTGTGAATTTCGACAATTTGATAAAGAGGCCTAATTCAAGGCCTAGTCCATTATTGTCTCTAAGGATGCAACAAATATCATTACAAGAAGGTTCAAAGCCAAAAGCTACCTACTGTAAATCCACGGTATAGGGTTGCCTGACCTTTTTTTTATTTTAAACATATTTCTTTCTCCTATAATCATCCTGAAACCCAACCTTTTGAGAGGGACTGTTGGGTTAGTTATGTTTTGTATGAAAAGATCGAGTTTCTAAGACGTCTTATCTTTTTCCTATGTTAATTATTCTTATCTCTAATTCAAGAAACTGAATTTGTTGTAACCAATCCTAATCTCCTACGCTTCTTTGGCACTCGAAATGGGGAAAAAATCTGTTAAACATGAGAATCATGGGGAGAGTTTGTGGGGAATCACAGAGGAAATGCTGTAAGTTTTGAAACATCTCTTTCCCAAGGCCTTTAAAAAGGATGCATAGAAAGAAAAAGGAAAAAAAAACTCATGCTCTCCTACACCTCTCTCTTTCTCTCAAAGCTTTAAATTCCACTGTTATAATGTGAGGATCCAAATCCTCTGTTGAATCTGGTGTTGTTGTTTCTGGCCATGATGAGCCTGAAACAAGGTTGAGAAGAATTTGCAAGAGAGAGTTGAGAGAGAATTGAGGGAGAATGAGAACTGAGAGAGAACTGAGATTGAGTTTGGGAAGAAGAGAACAATTCTAATTTCATTCATATCCTTATTCAGTGTTACAACTTCTCATTTATACAGCTCTCATCAAAACACAGAGAAAACAGAAACGTGCACCAAAACGTGCACACACTGTAACAACTCCAACAGAAACAGTTAATTCTATTCCTAACTAACTCTCAGCATTTATTACAATCTAAAGCATTGTGTAACAGCTCTAGGTCTTATGCATCACTTCAAACTCTTGTTTCCATGTTCTCCAGCTTCAACCTTCTCATTGCACTTAACAGGTTCCAGCTGCTCATCGCACTTGACAGGTTCCAGCTGCACTTGACAGGTTCCAACTTGATCACCTCCCGTACAGGCTTCCTTCAAGGCTTCCTTCCTCCGAGCTTGTACAAACAAAAATGATAGTGGACAGAACTAACACACTGGAGGATTGAACTAACACTTCGAGCTCCAACGCAATTGACAGGTTCAACTTCTCAGGCTTGTTCTCCAGATTGATCTCCCGTCCCTGACATATAATTTATAATTTTTGTTCATTCTTCGGCCAACAACCATCTGAGCAAGAGGCTTGAGGAGTCGCTATATCCTCAAGTGTTGGTCTTTCTGGGGACTTTTACCACTAAGAGATGGATTGCCGTGAAACCTACGCAAGGACGGACGTCTATTTTTTCTAGGATAGCATTTATGCGACTGCTCCCCACAAGCTAGATTATTTCTTCTTTAATTTCTTGTACATTGAATTGCATTTTTTATTTTTTTTTCTCCAATCATTTTAGATTTTGAGAGGAAAATAAAGAGAGATGAGCGAAACAAAGAAGAGAGAGACATAAAAGCTTTTAGAAAACAAAGATAGAGAGGAGAACAAAGTTGGGGTTTTAAGGGTTATTGTTGTAATTTACCGTATACCATTGAGAGTTAACCATGCTAGGGTAAAATAATCGGATGAAAAATCTTTCCCCGAAGCTCTTTTTGGAACAACTTAAAGGGAATGTGCATCTTGCTTAGAAATACCAAGATTTTAGCGCCAAATATAGAAATAAAGGAGACGGGGGTCTTTTATCAAGTTTTATCATGAAACCACGTTCGGAACTTCACTAAAAGTTTTACAATATATAACAATAGAATTTAACAATAATATTTCTCTCTTCATCAAATAATTTATGTACATCATGTAGAAATGGAGAAAACGACGACAAATTTCAGGAAAAACGAAGCAAGAATCAGTTTGAGCTCTGGCCGGTCGACCGCGACGTCAAGTACAGTCGACCGGAAAGGTGCACACTACAGGGTGTAGTTTCGGATCTCTGTCTAGTCGACCACGGCGTCAAGTGCGGTCGACCGCAGACTCTGTAATGGATTTTCTTGGTTTCTGTCATTCTGTCTGGTCGACCGCAAACTTTGAAATTGATTGAGGATAAATTCGTCAAACGATGACGTAAGCTTCCTCTTTGTAAACAAAAACCAAACTTAAAAAGAAACTTAAACGATCTCTTAAACTCTTTAAAACACTTGTTAAAATCCTCCTTGATATATATGAAAATGAAACAGTAAGGGGTATTTATAGGATGAAAAACCAAAGCCCAAAAACTAAGAAAACCCAGCGAAAGGATAAAAAAACAGAAAGCTGGAAAAACTAGCTGTTACAGACATCAGTCGACTGATACTGTTCATCAGTTGACTGATGAGCTGACCGTTACAGGCAACTCGCAGCTCATCGGTCGACTGAAGAACTCATCAGCCGACTAATGACCTTATCAGTCGACTGATAGTTTATCAGTCACAAAAACAGAAATTTTTGGCAATTCCAAACGAGTTTATCAGTCGACTGATAACAGTTTATTAGCTTGAAATGAACAAAAAAATTAAATTTCAAACCTCTTTTAAAAATAGCAAATAAATTCTAAAAAATGTAAAACTTTGGGAAAACTTTATAAACATGAATATAAATATGTTGGAAAAGAAATTTTTTAAATTGCTCTTACCATTTGTGAAAACTCAAAAATATTCAAAATGCTAGAATACATGTGTATATAAAACATGTTAATTTTAATTTTTAGCTCAAAACAAGTTTTGAAAACTTGTGTAATGTTTTTATGGACTTAAAAGATGTTTATAATGTTTGTATAGTCCAAAACATGTTAAATTGTATTTTACATAAAAACACAAATGTTTTGAGAAAATTCACAAATATATGTGTGTGTAAAATTGAGCTTGTAGAATTTGCACACATTACATATAAATTCTATACTAAGCATACCAAGAGGATATCATATGAAGCTTGATCTTGATAGATTTGATTTGCACATGCTTCAATATCAGTGTAGCTCATTTTCCTGGGCATACAAACCAAAAATACTAAAACCAATATTAGTCGTAAATTGTTTGTTAAATCATCATTAAAACAAGAAGGCCAACAACTGTTCGGGTTCGAACAGACACAACTCAACCGAACAGTTGCGACCCTTTGTGATTAGATGCGCCCATTAAACTTTAGTTTTGGTCCATCTTCCGACTTGAATATCTCATTCATTCGGAAACCGATTTGGATAAGTGAGTATACCAGATTCATTGCCTTTGAATGAAGAACGCGTTCTAACCCACTCCCATCCATTTTTAACAGTGGGACCCACCAAAAAGTTTAGCTCAATTTGCCCAAAAATTCACTTGGAGAAATCCAAGTTTCCCCAAGAATTTCAAAACATCCAACACCTATTATTTAAATCCCACTTATTTGTAATGGATATAATATACAACATATACATGCTAAAAATTGAACTTATCAAAGTACCCTTATCATCCAAATCTTACCTTTAGCGAGCCTTGCTTTGAACTTGCTACATAAACAAGAAACTAGTTTGCCTTGACTGCTCTGTTGGGACAAACCCGGGGCTCAATAGAGCAGGGTCGCAGCAATAGTAAAGCAAAAGTAGAGATAAAATGATAGACACACAGATTTACGTGGTTCGGCACTTGATTACCTACGTCCACGGGCAAGGATAGAAGAATCTACTATGAGGAGAAAACTCTGGAGTTACAAACTCTCTCTCTTTACAAGGAGAAACTCTCTCTATTTTTTCTCTCTCACTCTTCTTATATAAGAAGCTGTTCTGGGATGAGATTTCCTTAAGGATTTGGAGCCCTATTTATAGTTTTTTGAAAAATACTATACACAATAAAATATTAATATTTTACTGTAGCAGTGGGCCCCACCATTTTGTTTTCTTTTTCCTTTTCAACATTGGCTGCTGGATGTGAAGGGTTTTTTCGGTGCTTGGCTTCATTAGGCGCCTAACAATCTCTCACTTGAAGATTTGATTGAATATCAATCATATCTTCACACCATTCTTTCTATCTTGCCATCTTCATGTTGCTTACGTCTCTGACAGACCACAAGAGGATCGACACCAAGTAAATTTGTCGGTATGGACTGCTTTTGTCAAAAAATCTGCTAGGTTGTCCTTGGTGTGAATTTTCTGCATATCCACTGTTCCTTCTTCCACTTTCTCACGAACGAAGTGATACTGAACTCGAATGTGCTTGGTCTTTGAATAAAAGGCTGGATTTCTTGCCATGGATTTCTTGCCAAATGCAAAGCACTCTGACTGTCACAAAATAGAGAAATCTTCTTTTGTTCATAGCCGAGTTTCTCCAGCACCATCTTCAACCACATCGCTTCTTTACTAGCTTGTGTAGCTGCTACATATTCTGCTTCTGTTGTTGAAGTAGCCACAACTGACTGCAGTTTTGAAACCCAGCTTACAGCTCCGCCAGCAAGTGCAAACACATAACCTGTGGTGGATTTGCTATTATCACGATCACCTGCATAATCAGAATCAACATATCCACTGACAATAAAATCAGATCCCCCATAACATAATGCAACATTTGAGGTTCCTTGAATGTATCTTAGAACCCTCTTTACAGCATTCCAATGCTCTTTACCAGGATTCGCCATGTATCGACTAACCACTCCCACTGCTTGTGCAATGTCTGGTCTTGTACAAATCATCGTGAACATTAAGCTTCCCACTACTGATGCATACGGTACTCGAGACATCTCCATCTTCTCTTCTTCACTGCTAGGACACATCGTGGAGGATAACTTGAAATTAACAGGAAGTGGGGTAGAAATTGACTTACAATCTTGCATGTTAAAGCGTCACAAGATTTTCTTCAAATAGTTCTTCTGAGAAAGCCAAATCTTCCTATTAACTCTGTCTCGGTAAATTTGCATCCCTAGAATCTTGTTTGCAGATCCTAAATCCTTCATTTCAAATTCCCTAGCCAACTGAGCCTTTAATTCTTTGATACGATCTTTGTTGGGGCCTGCAACCAACATGTCGTCAACATACAACAATAAGATAACAAAGTTATTTTCACCAAACCTCTTGAAATATGCACAAGGGTCTGAATTAAGTCTGTTGTATCCAAGGCTCATGATGAATGAATCAAATCTCTTATACCAACACCTCGGCGCCTGCTTTAGACCGTACAGAGATTTGTTCAATCTGCAAACCAAGTTCTCTTTTCCTTTTTCTTCAAAACCTTCTGGTTGGAGCATGTAAATTTCTTCTTCAAGATCTCCATGAAGAAATGCTGTTTTCACATCTAGCTGCTCTATATGTAAGTCAAATATAGCGCTCATAGCCAGGACTATTCGGACTGTTGTTAGTCGCACTACAGGAGAAAATATTTCATTAAAATCAATACCTTCTTTCTGAGCATATCCTTTTACCACCAATCTAGCACGATACCGCTCCACTTGATCATCGCCATTTCGCTTGATCTTGTAGACCCATTTGTTTCCAATGGTCTTTCTTCCTTGTGGCAGTGACACAAGTTCCCAAGTCTTGTTCTTATGGAGAGCTTCAATTTCTTCCTGCATTGCTGCCATCCACAAAGATGCATCTGTGCCATTTATAGCTTCATGAAAAGTTGATGGCTCTCCATCTTCTGTTAGAAGACAGTATGCAACATTACTCTCCGTAATATACTCCGAGTGCCAAGTCGGTGGTCTTCTCTCACGAGTTGACCTTCGAACTTCTGGAGCCTCGGCCTCGACTGGTTCTTGTACATCATGCTCCGGTGTCGCTTCAGAAGAATTCGGATTATCTTCTACCTGAACAGCTACAGTCTCTGAGTCCTTCCTCGAACTGCTTTCTTTCTCTTCACTTTGTAGTTGGTTCTCTACAAAGATAACATCTCTGCTGATGATAACCTTGCGGGTAGTGGGATCCCACAGGCGATACCCCTTTACTCCATCAGCATACCCCAAGAATATGCATTTTCTGGATTTTGAATCCAGCTTTGTAATTTCTTGGGCATTGTACATTACGTACACTGGACTTCCAAATATATGGAGGTTGGAATAATCAGCTGGTTTGCCAGTCCACATCTCCATCGGCGTCTTCAATTGTATTGTAGTTGATGGAGATCGATTCACCACATAACAGGCGGTTTTTACTGCTTCCGCCCAAAAGACTTTTTCCAGATTTGCAGTAGCCAACATAGCTCTTGTTCTTTCCAACAGAGTTCTGTTCATCCGCTCTGTCACTCCATTTTGTTAAGGGGTATAAGCCGTACTGAATTGTCTTTTGATGCCTTCATGCTTGCAGAATGCTAGGAATTCACCGTCTGTGTATTCTCCTCCATTATCTGACCTTAAGCACTTGATCTTCTTCTCAGATTCAAGCTCTACCCGCGCTTTGTAGGCTTTAAAGACTGAGAACATATCCGCCTTCTTCTTGATAGGATACACCCAACATCTCCTGGAGTAATCATCAATAAAGGACACAAAGTACTTTGCTCCTCCTAAGGATGTAACTGGTGCTTGCCATACATCAGAATGAACCAGTTTCAGAATAGCCTTGCTTCTAGAACTCAGTCGATGTTGCTTGCTTGTAACACAATGCTCGCAGAATGGAAGAGCTACCGAATTAAGTCCAGGAAGCAGTTTCTGATCGGAGAGAACCTTCAAGCCTCGTTCTGACATGTGGCCTAGCTTGCGATGCCACATCATGGTTTGTTCTTCTCCACGGCTGGTTGATGCCACACATGAATCAGCTTCCTGCAGAGTCTCTCCCTTGAGCATGTACAGATTTGCAGCTATCTTTTCTCCTTTTATCACCACAAGCGCCCCTCTAACAATCTTCATGACTCCATTTTCTATATGAGTCTTGCACCCGAGCTCATCTAATTGTCCCAAAGACAATAGATTCTTCTTCAAGCCCTTCACATGTCGCACATCTTGAATGGTGCGTATTATACCATCAAACATTTTGATTTTGATAGTACCAATACCACAAATCTCCAAGGCATGATCATTCCCCATGAATACAGATCCTCCTGAGATAGGTTCATATTTGTGAAACCAATCTCTCCGAGAGGTCATGTGCCAAGAGGCTGCTGAATCTAGAAGCCAGACATCAGCAAACTTCTTTCTGCCTTCATCAACAGTGGTTGCTCCACTGAATAGAATTTCACCATCCTCTGACGTGCTGACAACGCATCCTTGAGATGTTGATGGCTCTGAAGACTTTTTATCTCCACTCTTCTTGTTGTGCCAACACTCCGATTTGACGTGCCCTCTTTTGCCACAGTTGTAGCATTTGATATTCTTCTTACTTCGTGATTTCGATCTACCATGGGCATGACTCCCACTGGAGCCACGTTCTGTTGATCTTCCTCTCGTCACCGACAAGGCCTTCGCTTGCTGCGAACTTGTCTGCCTGTCTTCCTTGTTCTTGCGCCGATTTTCTTCCTCCAGAACAGCGGCTGCAACATCGTCGAAGACTAGATTGTCCGTGAGGACGTTGTTCGTCAGGTTGATGATGAGTTGATCATACGAGTCAGGTAGACTCTGAAGTAGAAGTTCTGCACGTTCATTCGCACCAACTGTATATCCCAACGTTGTGAGTTGGGAGAACAGTGTGTTTAGGGTGTTGATGTGGTCGGTCATCGATGTAGATTCCTCCATCCTCAGAGTGTAAAGTCTTCTTTTTAAGAAGATTTTATTGTGCATGGATTTCGCCTCATATAGCTTTGTTAGAGTATCCCAGATCTCCTTTGCTGTCTTCTTCTCCTCTATGCTTGACAGCACCCCGTCTGCTAATGCCAGATGGAGATTTGCAATAGCATTTTCGTCCATCTCGTTCCACTTCTTATCATCTGTGATGTCGTCCGGCCTTACACCAATGGCTGCTAGACAATTATCTTTTCTCAAGATAGCCTTTATCTTCAACTTCCACAGTGAGAAATTACTCCCGTCGAATTTCTCGATCTTGAACTTCGCCGTCATTGCTTCTACCACGAACAGTAACTTCTTACTATTTCACGTAAATAGTACTGTATTTATGAACAGTAACCGTATCCATGAATAGTATCGTACTTATGAATAGTACCGTATTTGTGAACAGTGCCGTACTCGTGAATAGTACCGTCACCTCCAAAGGGTAAATGATAACCTAACTTATTTTCTGATATGGAGGATCCACTTTTGGTGGCAGCCACAGAGCATACGATAAGTAGATATATACAAGTACCCTAAGTTGGCTCTGATACCACTTGTTGGGACAAACCCGGGGCCCAATAAAGCAGGGTCGCAGCAATAGTAAAGCAAAAGTAGAGATAAAATGATAAACACACAGATTTACGTGGTTCAGCACTTGATTGCCTACGTCCACGGGCAAGGATAGAAGAATCTACTATGAGGAGAAAACTCTGGAGTTACAAACTCTCTCTCTTTACAAGGAGAAACTCTCTCTATTTTCTCTCTCTCACTCTTCTTATATAAGAAGCTGTTCTGGGATGAGATTTCCTTAAGGATTTGGAGCCCTATTTATAGTTTTTTGAAAAATACTATGCACAATAAAATATTAATATTTTACTGTAGCAGTGGGCCCCACCATTTTGTTTTCTTTTTCCTTTTCAACATTGGCTGCTGGATGTGAAGGGTTTTTTCGGTGCTTGGCTTCATTAGGCGCCTAACATGCTCCACACATGTACGCAATTTTTCATGCGATTATCACGTGCCAGTCCCTTTTAAAAGAGCTTTGCTACAGGGACCCAAAATATGTGACCAATAGAGGGGACAAGTGAGGTGTCTCCCTCCTATTGTATAATGAGTTGGCCATCATTAATGATGGCCAACTCATTATCCAATAGGTGGGAGACACCTCACTTGTCCCATATATTGGTCCCATATATTGGGTCCTTGAGGAATTTTTCCTTTTAAAAGGAATGCCAACTGTAAATTAATTAGAGGATTTAATAGCATGTGGCTCGCTTATTAGGCGAAGAAATACAAAACCGGCTATAAAACTTTTCCATTATTATTCATCCAGAGAATAAGCACTAAACCCTCAAAAGGGTTTGCATACTTTTAACCCAAATTTATGACTCATTATTTCTACGAATCAAAAGCGTGCAACATTAATCATCTTTTAACTCCACATTTCTATACTTAATATGTTTACTAAAGAAGAAATTTACAAAACAGCCTCAAACCATGTTTTAATTTTCAAAACCAACTCACTTTTTTTTAACCAAAATCGACTCACTTTTTGCCATGTCAGCTTAATCTCATTCCTAAACAGTCGGGGTTGCTAACCCCGACTGTTTAGGAGCTTATTAAACCCAAATTAGAAGCCTTAAACCCGATTTTTTATCTTTTAAATAGTTGGGGTTGGCAACCCCGACTAATTAGGAAACGAGATTAAGCTGACGTGGTAAAAAGTGAGTCGATTTTGGTAAAAAAAAAATGGACCGGTTTTGAAAATTAAAACATGATTTGAGACTGTTTTGAAAATTTCTTCGTTTACTAAAAAATATTGTAGTTCTCACGTTTATTTCATCCCCTCCTTTTCTTTTATTTCAAAATTTTGTTTAAAAAAATAAATTCAAACAAAAAAGTTATATTAAAAAAAAAACCCTTAACTCCGTATAAATAGCCTTCGCCGCTCGCTTCACTCTCTTTTTGTGGTTCTGCTGTCAAAATTTGGCGCTTTCTCTCGGTTTTCGAAGCCGAAGAAAATGTCGGGGATTCGCCGATTCGAGCTCGAGAAGGAGACGGAGCTCCGGATCGAGGTGGGCCCCGATTCCGACCTCGACGGTCGCTGTCGCCGCGCGGGGCCCCACGCGCCGACGATCTTCGGCGCACGCGAGGCTCCCTCTCGCCACCTGGATCCCGATCTCCGCCCACCACAACATCGCCGTAAGTTCGAAACCCTAATTGGGGGGTTTTCTCTTTTAAGTGGTTTCGTTCCTTTTTTTTTGGTTCTAAAACCCTAATTTTGTTCCAGATCTTCACTTGGAAAGGGGCTACGGTGGAGGTGGATGGAGTTAGTGAGGTGGAGTATGTTGCTGATGAAGTGAGTTCAATGGGATTTCTTGATTTTGGAAATTTTAGGGTTTGGGTTTAATTTTTTACCTTTATAGCCCCAAATCAACCCCATTTGCGAACTCGCCCTTCAAATTTTAGATATTTGCTAATTTACCCTCTAAATTCCACCACTTTGTGTGAGAATACACTAATATGGATGATTTGTAGAGTACATTTTTCATTAATTGATTGGTTTTGGTGTAGACACCGATGGTGAGCTACGTGAATGTGCATGCGGTTCTTGATGGGCGAAGGATTCGAGCTATCAAGGCTGCTGCTTCCGGCAGTGATATCAATTCAACGCAGGTATATGTAGCTTGTGAAAGAACTTTGTTGCGTTAAAGAAAAAGAAAAAGAACGGCAGAAATGAAGAAACAGAAAACAATGAAAAAAGGTGGAGATATGACATTTCCAGATAATGATTAAGTTTGTGATGACAAATTTATGTTCACCAGAAATTAACATGAATATGCTGTGTATTTGCAAATAAATGATGATGTCGGTTTTGGATGATATCTTCAATTGTCCTGGCTATATGTGCGGCCACAGCCAAATTCAACAACATAGAGTTCATCTCAAGAAGACATATCCCTTTAGTTTCAAGCACGATAAAGTTACTGGGTAGGTTATTCGTATTCCTTAGGCCAGGTTATTCATGTTTCTAGGATGATGTGGTTCGGTGTTTTCTGATGCTATATGCTTGCTTCTATGAGATATTTAATGTATGGCTATATGCCTACCTGGTACTTCTTTGTCCCTATGTCCTTTAATGAAAGAGAAACATGAAGGGTCAATAAGCTATTGGTTTCTGTGCCTATACGGACACATTTCTTTCATACCGCGTCTTTGGATGGTGTAGCTTTGTACTTCCTCTCTCTATTTGGAGTGTTTTAAGGGTCTGAAAATAACAATTTTTTTCTTGTTGATTATTTAATTAGTTAGTGACCAATTAGACTGGAGCTTTGGTTTATTCATCTTTAGGATAACATTTGTCCATCCATTAGCCTATTTTAAAGAGTTTAATGTTAAATGAGATATTGAATTGTATTTATTTGGGGTGAAATCTGCATTGGTGTTTCTTGGTTAAGTCTGATGCATACTCTTTGTTCGAGCTTTAAATAATGCTTGAGCAACTGAGTTACCCTCTCTAGGTTTTTTTCCCTTTCTGTTTGGTCTTGTACTTTCAGCTATGTTGTGCGGATACGGTTGCGGTGCGTGTGCGGACACGGGTGCAGACACAGGATAGGGCAAAATCGTAAAGGTTAGGATACGAGGACACAACTATATGCATGCAAATTAAAATTAATAATCTATAGATCGATATTGTTTTCCATTCACATGTTATGAGAACTAAAATCCTTGTAAATTGAAAGACCGCTCATATTTGAACTAGATATCCAAATTACCCTTTAAAATCATACTTATGAACTAGGTAAGAAACCTGCGCCGAGTCCAATTAGTTGCATAAATTTGAGGTGAAGTTACGATATATGAAGTTTATCACGAGTTTTATGAACTAAAACATGTGTTATATAATTGACTAATTGAGTACACATTTGAATAAAGGCATGTATATATTCAGGAGGAGTGTCCGACACAAACACAGATACGAGGACGGACACGGATGCACGAGCCTAGATGAAGTGTCTGGGTAACCTAGATTTTCAGTTTGTTGTAAAGTGTGCGTGAGTGAATGGTGATCAAATGAATTTTTACATTCTTTTAAAGTGATTAGAGAAGTATACATCTGTTTAATCACCTTGTTCCACGTGTGGGAAAGTGAAAAATTAGTTTCAATGTTCAGGTGAAATCAAGTTTGCTCGTGACATGTACCGTACATATAGTTCTTTTCTTTATAAAACTTTGGATCTATAGGTCAGGTTGCTAATTGTGGAATTTAGCTTTTCTGCATGCATTCTGACCCTTGACGTGCTTTACTATTGTTTCTGTTCTTTTCTCTTTCAAGGAATTTCATGCTTCAATTCTTTTAGTGATGCAGGGTCCAAGAGTAATGGTTGTAGGACCTACAGATTCTGGAAAAAATAGCTTGTCAAGTATGCTTCTTAACTGGGCCTGCAAACGTAGCTGGAAACCTACTTTTGTCGATTTGGATATCGGCCAGGGATCTATTTCCATTCCAGGATGTATTGCTGCTACTCCAGTTAAATTGCCAATAGATGCAGCTGGAAGGACTCCATTGGAATTGCCCCTTGTTTACTTTTACGGACACACCACTCCAAGGTACCCATAACTTGATAAACACTTAAATTCAATTTTCTTGCCCCAGCTTGAAATGTTTGATTTGTCACATAAGTTTTTTGCCAACATGACATTGTTTACTACACTGGATAATACTTGCTTACAATAAAATCCATTGTAAGATATCTAGTTCCAAGTATTGTTTCTGAATATGCTTTGTAACAGTACCAACATAGAGCTGTACAAAGTCCTCCTCAAGGAAATGGCTGAAACAGTGGAGCTACAGTTTTCCAAGAATATTGAATCTCGAGCTGCTGGCATGGTAATCAACTCGATGGGATGGATTGAAGGTGTTGGTTATGAGGTAGTTACTTGCATTTGAGTCCCAGTTTGTTATTTTCTCTTAATTATTACTAGTCTTTGTCTATAAACCCAAAGTTTTACCTTGATTTATGTTTAAACCTAAGTATTTTTATTTGTACCTTTAAACCCAATCAGCTTTCTCTTTTTGTTTTTGTAAATCCAATAGTATAATTCATAGTCAAAGTGTATTGTATTTATTCTTTTAGGAGGTAAAAACACCAAAATACCCCCAAATCTCCTTAAAACTCTCTCTCTCCTTAAATCTCTCTCTCTCTCTCTCTCTCTCTCTCTCTCTCTCTCTCTCTCTCTAACATATGAAATAAAAGCAAATTTTTTTTATCTTTTAGTATTATTAATTCTTATGAATTTTAATAAACAATCATTAGGAATCATGAGTCATCATGTGAAAAATTGTGATAAAGAAAATGATATTAGTGCTATAATTGTCTCAAATACGTACGTTACTTTATGCTAAAAAATAGGAGTTGAGGAATTGCGAGAATTTATACCTCAAAATACCAAGAAAGAGATGAATCATCACCAAAATTTAGTATTTAAACCTTGCGAATTAAGAGAGTTGAGGAATATTTAATGGGTTTATGAAAGTTAAAGAAGGAAATAAGAAAATTAATTGGGTCTAAAGATATAAAGAAAATTAATTGGGTTTAAACTTAAGTCATGGTTAACCTTTGGGTCTAAAGACAAAAACCCCTAATTATTATTTACTTTTTTTTGTGGATAATTCCAGCCTATACTTATACCTTTGTATTTATCATGTGCAGTTGCTTCTTCATGCAATTGACACTTTTAAGGCTGATGTAATTCTAGTCCAGGGACAGGTAACTCCAGTACATAATGTGCATTAGGTATTTATCCTCTCAATGAATACTATGTGAATATGTGTGTGTGTACATATGTACACACACATACATACATATACATATACATATATGTATATAGACACACACACATATGTATATATACATATGTATGTATGTATGTATATACACATATGTATATATGTAATATGTATACATATATACATATGTATACATGTGTGTGTGTATGTATATGGAATGATGGGTATGAGGTGGTGACTCATTTTGCTAAATGAGCTACCAAGACAGAGTGGTGAGTTCCATACTTTTTGATGTGACTAGCAAGGTGGGTTTCACCACATAGCTATCTTTTGGTAGCTCATTTAGCAAAATGAGTCGCTACCTCATTCTCATTATTTCCACACACACGTGTATATACATACACACGTATGTACACACACAGAATATATATACACACACATGTGTGTGTTATACAGGAAATAATAAGTATCAGATGGCGGCTCATTTTGTTAAATGAGCTATCAAGAGATAGCCATGTGGTGAGGCCCACCATGCTAGTCACATCACAGGTTTTTTTGGAGCTCACCACTTTATCTCTTGGTAGCTCATTTAGCAAAATGAGCCGTCACCTCATACCCATCATTCCCATATATGTACACATATATATGTATATGTGTGTGTATATATACACACATATACACATATGTATACATATATATGTATATGTATGTATGTATTTATGTATATGTGTGTGTGTATATATATACATTTTATTAAGACCCCTTTCTGCATCAGTTTCAAATATGAAATTAAGGAGAAATAATATAAGCCTTTTCCCAGCAAAGTGTGGTCAGTTTTGAAGTAATGCTCTGTTTGACTAATTTCAGGCTACATGCATGATCTAATTTTTTTTCTTGGGCATGATAATCATAGCTCCACAATCTAGCTGTGTGAAGGATGTTCTTTTGATGATTACTTGTCTTATATGTGCCAAAGATGAAATGGTCCCTAAATTTTTGCATACAAACATCTTACTAACTTCTGAAGCATGGGCAACGGCACAGTGTGACTGCTAAACTACCCCTCTTGTCTTCCATGACATATATGTGGTTATTTACATCTAAAGCTTTAGACAACAAAAATTTCATACTAACATATCACTTGATTCTTATACAGGAGAAGCTTTACAGCATGCTTAAGGGAAAGCGAAATGTAGATGTTGTTAAACTTCACAAATCCGGTGGTGTTGTTTCGAGGAGTGC
Source organism: Asparagus officinalis (assembly GCF_001876935.1). Taxonomy (NCBI): domain Eukaryota; kingdom Viridiplantae; phylum Streptophyta; class Magnoliopsida; order Asparagales; family Asparagaceae; genus Asparagus; species Asparagus officinalis. Next base: position 63,291 of record NW_017972896.1, on the reverse strand, counting down.
TAAAGTCCGTGAACTGACCAGAAGTCTTCGGATCAGGGTATTTGGATTCTACTGTCTATCCTTCTATTTTTTTTGTCTGTTAAAGTTTCCTTTGCTTGAACGGTTGTCCCATAGCAAAGTATCCAAGTCAAATCTGTTTTTCCTCACCCTGGTGTCTAAAATAATATATTTGTTATAGGAATTTATCCATTTAACTATTGTTTTCTTATAAATGGATTGTTGTTTGTTTCATGCAAGTGAAGAAGCTTTTTTATCAGTTATTTATGAAACACAAAACTAAATAGATCTCCAGATAATTTTGCCTTCACTAATATTACGAAAGCAAACTTTTCTTCTGTATTCCTCTATAAAAATTCCACTTGTAAGGTTTATTTTAAAACTGCTACAATCATAAAATTCGTTTAATTTTTCTGTTTTGAACGACAGAATGGAATCTCAAACAATCTTCATTCAGATGTTCTTTATGAGACATAATGGTATCTCCAAAGGCAACTTATATTTCAAGTCGTCAATTTTCTTATTGTAAACTAAATATGTTTCCTAGGCATTTCTTTCCATAGTCAACAGAAGGCCCCATCTTTGACCTGATCCTTCATTTTAGGTTATAACCTTGAGGGTGATCTTTTACCTTATCGTCCTATGCTCCATATGAATTATTATATTCAGTTCTGTATATTTTTTTAGTTTTCTACATCTAATCAATTGCTTTCCCTTAAGTATTTTGTTGTTTCTTATTATTATTATTATTTTTTTTTCGGCTGCAGGATTACTTTTATGGGTCAGTGAAGGGTCTATCTCCGCATGCATATACAGTAAACTTCAACGATATATCTGTTTTCCGAATTGGTGGTGGTCCACAGGCACCTCGTTCAGCACTTCCTATAGGGGCAGAGCCTGTTGCAAATCCTATTCGACTTGTAACTGTCAGCATAAACCGCGAATTGCTTCATTCAGTTCTTGCTGTTTCATATGCAAAGGAGCAAGATCAAATTCTCTCAAGGTAAGCAGTATCAGTAAGTTGAATCTCCATACCAAAAGAATCCTTGTTGATTATATACCCACATAGAAGGCAAACATGCTTTACAGTCATATATAGCAATGTTCATATTTCAGCGAACGCACAAGAATCCTTACTTTTTGGCACTTTCCAGTTTCCACCGCATTTTGTCATGAACAGTTGTGGTTACTGACTTGAGTCATCTTATTGTTGAACTGGGTGTGATTGGCTCACGATGAGGTTATTTGCAACAAGTTAGCTACAAGAGACCTTATTCTGAAACTGTATCTGTTTAGTTTTGTGCTGCTTATCTCCAATGAAAAAAGTAGAAATAACAGAATTCATCAAACCTGTTTCCTTGTTACCTAAACCTTTTTTTTCCCCATTATCTAGGCAACCTACAGGTTGCCTTTTCTTTCTGCATTTTATTTCATTATATAGGCAATCCACAGGTTGTCTTCTTTTCTTCTTTCCTTTCTCATGAACAATGGATAACTTAATGCTTCATTTGTCAACTTTTTTCTTCTTCTCCTTTTTCTTCTTTTTTTTTTGTCGCATAGACAGCTGACAGATTTTCTGGCAGTAATGTTGCAGGGTTTGTTAATGTCATAGATATCGATATGCAGAGGTATGATCCTTCATTTACTCTTTTTTATTACTGGCTCTTTGGTTTATATTCTAATCTTTAGGGGTCATGTTATAACAGAAAAGTACTCACATATCTTTCTCCTTGCCCGGGAGAGCTCCCTGGAAAGCTACTGGTTTCGGGGACGCTAACATGGTCGGAGAGCTAGGGTTCTTTCGAGTGGTGAGGAGGCAGATTCCATGCTTTTTGTGTTTAGGTGCTTGTGAAAACCTTTTCTGGGTTTCATTAATCTTCTTCATATCTGGAATGTATAGATGACGGCCAGCAGCAAGCTAGGAGACGGTTCGTTGCTATCAACCTAATGCAGTTTTTACGATGCCAATACTGTCAGGAGTAACTTAGGACATATAAGCAGGCTTCAAGTTGTTCGGTTTGCTTTTCTGTTTTATTTTGATTTTATTCTGATATGTGTCAAATTTAAATCATGTTACAAGTACTGCTGTTGGTTGTGCTCTTGGCTGTCCTTGGTTGGTACCAGGATAGTGAGCATTGATGGGTCTGCAATTTTGGCTCGAAGTATTGTTAGACCAGCCGCAATAGAAGAGCAAATCTGAAAATATTAGATGCAGTAGTAGAGCAATTTGGATGGCAGGAGAGAGAATGAATTGGAAGGCAAAATTTGCCAATGGGCAAATCTGAAAACTCAGCCCCACACCTGCAAACCCACGCGTCCGACAGGTTTGCTGCAGGCCCAGCAGGCGCAGACGTGTCGCAATCTTATTGGTCCGGCTAATTTTCTTATCCTCCTATTTTTTTTATTTAATATTTTGGCCCATAATTAATTGAAATTATTTTTTTATTTTTACATCAATATTTTTCATTTTTCAAGCTCTATAAATAGAGCCTAAAGTTTGTGTCATTTGGACACCAAAAAAAATCTAAGATTTTTACACCCTATTTTCATTCCTTTTTGCAATCTTCCTCCTCCTTCATGGATCCTTCACAAAACTTTAATTTTCCCATGAACTACAACTTTCCCAACCAACCTCAAAATCCAAATATGCGACGTCCGGAAAGTACTCAGAATATGGGGATGCACCCCAATTTTCAAATGTTGTATATGATGCCACAAAATTTTGGCATGCAATACCCATACAACCATCCTTATATGCCATATGGCTATCAATCAGTCACTGGAAATAGCTATGTTCCATCCCACATGAATGATCCAAGCACGGATCCGGATGTTGATCCAAACACACCGTTTTAGTAGCGGATCGACTGATATCCCTGAATTTTCAACCCAGATATCGCTGGGAACTGCTGGTGGGGATACTCCCCATAGTTTTCTACCACCAGCCCAACAGTCAGCCAAGAGAACAAGTTACGATACTTGGAGCACCGAAGAGAACAAAATCTTACTAACGGCTTATTTTCACGTTAGCAATGACAGTGAATTGGGGACAAATCAAAAGGGCGATACTTTCTGGGGTAAAATTACAAACTATGTGAATGAGCGCACACAAAGTGGGAAACAGAGGACTTCAGGGCGGTGTTCAAGTCATTTTCGACATGCTGGAGTTTGCTGCAGGTCAAAAGGAAGTTGCACGTGCTAAGAAGCTGGAAATGTGGATGATCTTGAAGAACAAAGAATATCGGGATGATGAAGATGAATATGCATATAGGATGTTGAAGAAGGAGTTGTTTGGAGAATAATTTGCATAATCTGTGTTGCAACTATTGTTTCAATTTCTGTAACGTGTGTTTCATGCTTTGAGTGTTTGTTTGAATAAAAATGTGTTTGTTTGAATAAAAGTGTTTGTTTGAAATGAAAGCGACTAGTCTATCCACTAACTTCCGACATTGAATGCGACTACTCTACCCACTAACTTCTGACATTGAATGTGACTTGTCTATCCACTATATTACAAAAATTGAACGTGACTACTCTACCCACTAACTTCTGACATTGAACGTGACTTGTCTATCCACTATATTACAAAAATTGAACGTGACTACTCTACCCACTAACTTCTGACATTGAACGTGACTTGTCTATCCACTATATTACAAAAATTGAACGTGACTACTCTACCCACTAACTTCTGACATTGAACGTGACTTGTCTATCCACTATATTACAAAAATTGAACGTAGCTACTCTACCCACTAACTTCTGACATTGAATGTGACTACTCTACCCACTAACTTCTGACATTGAATGTGACTTGTCTATCCACTATATTACAAAAATTGAACGTGACTACTCTACCCACTAACTTCTGACATTGAACGTGACTTGTCTATCCACTATATTACAAAAATTGAACGTAGCTACTCTACCCACTAACTTCTGACATTGAATGTGACTACTCTACCCACTAACTTCTGACATTGAATGTGACTTGTCTATCCACTATATTACAAAAATTGAACGTCACTACTCTACCCACTAACTTCTGACATTGAATGTGACTTGTCTATCCACTATATTACAAAAATTGAACGTGACTACTCTACCCACTAACTTCTGACATTGAACGTGACTTGTCTATCCACTATATTACAAAAATTGAACGTAGCTACTCTACCCACTAACTTCTGACATTGAACGTGACTAGTCTACCCACTAAACTTTTCATTCAATATTGTTAAATAAACTGATTGGAATTCGGAGGTCATTCATTATAAATAGGAAACCACACATCAGATGAAAATCACTCATTATCAACACTTATCCACCAATGGATCTACCCCAAATGACTTCAATTTCGAAGAATACTTTCGACAACAGTTGGAGTTGGTTTGATGATTAATAATATCGTGTGTTGTGTTGTTTTTTAAGTAATTTTTAAATTTAATTAATGCCATTTAAAAAAATTATATATTATTAATTGCAAAATTAATGCCATTTTTAAATATTATATATTATTTATAAAACATATGTGAAATAAATAAATATGAATGTAGAATGAATAAATATGGTGGGGTATATGATAGAGTGATGTGGATGAAAGATAAAATATGGTGAGGTATATATAAAGTAAAAAGTACATATTTGCCTTCCTACTGTGGAGCTGAAAGAAAAGAGGGTGCTAAATATTGAATTGGTGGGGACATAAGCTGAGGTGGATGGAAAATATTGCCCATCTGCTGCTGATAGTCTTAGGGTATGGTACACTGAACTCCCCATTAACTTTCAGCAAATTGCAGTAAGCCCAAAATAACTTATAAATTGCACTAAACCCCCAATAGCTAAAAATTCAACGTGTGCGGATAAGCCCCACTGACGGTGTCAGTCCACATTTTGTGTTGGTGACACATTAAGATCCTAAATGTGTACTAATGCCATCGTGGCGATTGCCTGCAAAATGTGAGAACTTATTGGGGGTTTTGTGGTATTCCAATAGTTATTGCGGGTTAAATGCAATTTTAGAAGTTATTGCCGGTTTCCTGCAAAATGCTGAAAGTTCTTGGGGGTTTAGTGTAATTTAGCCATATTAATACATAGAATAGGCAGTCTAACGAGCTTTTGACTTGTTACTTTGAATCTCAAATCTCGTTCCATATTAGCATTTGTTAATCAAGATTGTCGCTATCATTTGGTAATTAACCAGATATCTTAAACCTTGGTTGTGTAGGTGATTGGTGCTATGATATTGGTTTATGTACTTTTTCCTTCTCGGTTGAATGATGTTCTCAGATTAATGCCTCTCCATTGTGACATGCTTTGAGCTTGTATGAATGCTACATTACAAAATTGCAAAATTTTATGATCTGAAGGACCTTACAGCGATTTCAATGATTTAGTGGATTAATCTCAAATTATTGAATTTGAAGGATTGGTAACCTTAATTGCACGTACAGCCTATTCTAAAAGTGGTTAGTTATTTGTAATTATTCCTTACAATTTATGCCACTAAATATGATAAAAGCCAAAATAAGAAGCCAACCTGCAAACTTTTATTCTCTTTGGATGGAATTGTGAAATATATGTACATGAAAGAGGAGGACATCGCATGTTATAACTCCGTAGCCAATATGTGCATATATGAAGGAAGAGAATTCTTAGCATGTTATTATTGCTCAATAGACAATGTGTGTAAATTAAAAAAGAGAATACAGTGTACTACAGCTCAATACTTCATTTTTTTTTTCCTTCCCTCCCTCCCTGAATGAATATATCTGCTTTCCCATACCTCTATTAAAGAAAGGGCTACGAAGCCCTTGTTATTCCTGCTAAAAACTTGAAAATTCATTCAAGAGCGACGAACCATTGTACACCAAGATTTACATGGTTTGACTGAATTCTTGTCTGCTCCGCATTGTAATCAATAGAGGTTGACAACCCATTATTGAGTCAGGGATACTGATCCTATTTATCACCATCCCTTAAGAATGAATCTTTTATATTTTGAATCCAACAGTCCCACTCCCAAGTATGTTTTATTTTTGCTTTATATAAGAAAATGTCCATACATGATATATATATAACGGTTTTCTTTCATTTTTATTTTATTTTATTTTATTTTCCTTGACTAGCCGAGTCCCCCCCCCCCCCCCCCACACACAACGCACGGACCACACCTAAAGGGACTAGAATTCTATGCAGGACCCCGCACGCACATGGATGGGGTGGGGGTTCCGAGACTATAGAAGTGGGGCAGGGAATTACCAAAATTTCTCCTCTTTATAATTTGAATGGATCAAAACCTCCCGCACGGTACAGGAGGTTCTGATAGGATGCGGACTCCCTGAAAGGACATCCGCTTTCCCATCTCGTCCATTCTACTAAAACAACTAAGGTTTCGTAGTCTTCAATGGATCATCTATTATAACTATTTCACATCAGTTTTATATTTGCGCCTTCTAATGCTTCAGAGATATCATTCGAATGACTAATGAAGTCTTTCGAACATACAAGCTGACCGAGTTGTTTTCTTTTCGCAAGGTATTCGATTCTTGCAACGTTGATTGAATCAATGCGGAGCTTGGCGCTTTCCTGATCTTGCATCAATTCGCATATCATAGATGCTACTAGACTAAAAGTGCTGCCATTATGGCCGCTCCTCTTCCTACGTTGGTGCGATTTGGAAAAATATCCAAATATAATATTTTTTTCGTCGAAGGGTTGGAAAAGGTTGTAATTTGTTGTTGTCAAAGAGTAGATTTGTACTTTATCTTCTGTTTGGTTTCCTGTTAAATTTGGAGTCTTGACAGTTTGATGAAATTTTCCTCTCAAAGATGCACACTTCTTAACCATAATTTCCTCTCAGAGCTGCATCCTTCTTAATCTTAACTGGTATGCATAATTAAATAAATAATCAATCAATTAAAGTGCTCTGTTTTTGTTCTACTACTGCTAGGTACCTTTCGTAATGAAATGTAGATTGCTGCAAACGTACATTCAACAGCAGCACTCAACAAACTGTGTACAAGAAAAGCGCGTCAGCTCGAGAGACGTTATGTGAAACAAGAGATTGCTCAGTAAACTATCTGCATTAGAAACAAACGAATGTTCTGTGCTGTAGCTCAATACACTATGTGCATATATAAACAACAGAAACCTTTCAGTGTTATTGCTCAATAAATAACATATGCGTACATGAAAAAGAGAGAACTTGCATGTTCTCTCAGAGGGCTACGTATCGCTGCTTCTCATTTCTGATAATAAAATACCAAAACAATACGCAAGAAAAATCCTACCGAGTTCTCTTAAACTATAGAAGCAGCAGCAAAAGAATGATGATGCTGTACGTCTCCATTTTACCAAAACTCTCTTTTCCAAGGAAAAATCTACAGGGGGGCACTGTAGTAAAAGTACTAGTATTTGTACCGAGTAGGAGGAAGGGTTATCCAAGAGATCACAGAAAGTAGTCAGGGGTTTTGCGTGTAGTATCTGGCTCGATTTGCCTTGGTGCTGGATCAAACTGGAGAAAGTTCTGATCCATATTCTCCCCTATTTCCAATATTGCCGCCATGTTACCACAACGATAACAGTAGTTCGGAGCACTGAATACAGTGACAACATTTTTATCCTGCACATGAACGACGATTATTTCATTTTAAGATGATAGTTAAACACCAATAGTAACAGTGTTGTCACTGGGGGAGGTATCCTAACATAGGGGTAAGAGCAATGGTGGTGAATTGTAGTAACGAAGTCCCTTCCGTTACATCAGAACTTCGAGTTGAGGGCTATAATTTTGTGCTCTAACTTACACTCGAACAGTACTATACCCCTTCTTGAAGTTGAGACCGTCAACCAAGTTGTCGGTAATCTAAATAACTATACGACCATGATTAATGAGGTATTGGTACAGTGAGTGGTTCCTAACTTCCAGTGGTGATGAAGTATTGTATAGAAAGTGGTTCATAATGTGCTTGCCTGCTTGGTCCTGTGAGTTTAGATTTCTTTTGGATTATATCTAACCTGACAAGCAACTAAAGCAAGTAGTCTTATTATGAAGCATAGTTAAATAAGTGAGCGCAGTTGCATGGTTGTATCCTCCAGACTCCAAGGAAAACAAGGGCAAAAAAGAATCTTACCGTGTAATTACAAGGGTAATCCAATATGTGACTTTTGATTCATTTAATATTTACAGATTCGAAAACTAAATAAATATAAATGTAATGGTAGTTCATACTTATATAAATAAATAATTCAGTTTCACCAAGCCAGCTCACCTGACACCAATTGTAACCTTCCATAACAAGCTGATGGGCTCTGGCAACAAGAGAGAGACCATTTGTGTGATTAAATTGTTGGGCAATGTCCTGCCCGAAAGTGTACCCAGCTCCCCTTGGTGATATTCCCCATCCACATCGATCATCTGGATCAGACCACAGAAGATCACACATCGGGCCTTCATGAGGAACCTACATACAAAATCACATTAAATGAAAGCGTGAAAAATCGTATAGAAGTCTGTATTATGGTTAGTAGCATATAATCCAAGGTTCCAGCGCAAGTGGATGTGCAAACTAATTACTCACTCATGGTGTTGTGCACTAAGCAGTGGCTGAGAAAATCATATTAGGAACAGTATAAATTGAAAAGGAACAAACAATAAGATGTGTAGCTACGGTATAAGATGATTATGACATTGAATGAACAAACAAAGGTAACAGCAGATAAAAACATTGATTTGCGCACCCAATAAAGTTAAGGTTATTTCTCCTATCATGGCAGCACAAAGGAACTAAAATCCAAATGTTTGAAATCGAGATATTAGTCTTTTCACATATCTGCAGGGGGTTCTTTAAAGAGAGGAGGAAAAACAAGAGGAAGAGGAAGTTGGGAGAGGTCAAGGAATGTGGAGTTAAAAAGAATCAAAAAGATGGTAATTCTTCATGCTTACTGCATAAAAGTCGAGCAAAAATGGATTCATCTTCTTTCTTTACCAAAAAAACAGAATTCAGAGAAATTATTTTGTCAATAGTATCATTAGCTTCACTACTGACATCATCACTACACTCACTACTATATTGTTTATCATCCAATAAATTTAGAGCCACATTGAGAATACACTGTCTTTCACAAAATTGAGCAAAATAAACAAGCCATTGAATCAAACCATATCCATACCTCTTGTATACGGTCAAGAGCACGAATATTATCCAAGGTATCCAATGATGGGGAAAGACCACCATGCAGACAGAAAACCTAAAAAATATAAGTACTGGATGTCAAAAAAATTGGCCAAAATAAAACATAAACAAAGAAGAATGCAAGAGAAACAAACCTGATTCTCAATCAAGGCTGTAAGTGGCAGGTAATCGAAAAGGTCAGTAAAATATTTCCATACATTTGCATTTCCATATTTTCTCAAACATTCATCATAAAATCCATACCTGAAACCAAAACCTTTTAACATATTGATAACAGCATCATCTTCAGAAGATGACTTAGAGAATCTTTAGATGCTAAGAAAAACAACCGTTAACAAGAAACAAACTAGTTAATGTGACTCATTCTTCGCCAACTTCTCTCTTATACCTCTGATTCTGATTTGTATAAAAGAGTTTGTACTACATAAAGAGATGAACAAGTAGTAGAAATTCTTCTGACTTCTAGTTACTTTAGTAACTTTACATGAGCATGTGACAAGAAGCCACAAAAGCAAGTTCATAAAATAAAAAATTGTATTACAAATTATGTATGATTCAGAATGTGTAACAAAATGCATGGTACAAAATAGGTGATGTTGTAAACCAGGGAGACTTTGACAAGGAATGACTACACCAGGATAGGTATAAGAGCTAACCACTTAAGAACCAAGTCATACAGCAGGATGACACTGTCATATAATAGCATGAAGAATAACAGAGTTAAAGGGAACCAACCGGTTAGATTGATCAGGCAAGAAGCAAACAACAAGATCTAATCCGTATAAAAAGATCCATATAAAGACCCAAAAACAAAAAAGACTGTAACACAATAAGGAACTAAGAATGACTGGTGAATATGGATGCAAGGCAGGATCATGAACGTAAGGTAAACTACTAAAAAAGCCATATGAAACATTGGAAAAACACTAATCAGAACAACACTCAGAATATGCTCTGACCTGACTGACAATTCTAGCCCACGAACATTGGGTTATTCTTCAAAAAAAAAATATCATCACCGTAAAAGTGCAGTCTAAGTTCTTTAAACGGAATGAAGAAATCCCTCAATGAAAAATCCAGATTGTGGAAGCAGAAGCAGAAATGAGTTTCTTTGAGTAAAACATAACAGAAAAAATACCCATGCTGTAACTAATATAAGCAATCTAAGTGAAGCAAGGATGGCATATTCCATCAAACAACTGCTTGTTTTCTTAGCAACATTGAATAATGTCATTGTTATCGAAATAAAACATACTGTGCCACATGATTAAAAAAAATCAATAAGTACTTGCAAAACTGCAAGGTATCAAAGTAATGTCTCCTAAAGGTAGATCAATAGTTATAATTCTTAAGCCAATGAATATCAATCTTTGACCAAAATTTTATGCATGCATCTAGACACCATCCTACAAAAATTTATCCTTCAGTCCTTTACGCATATAGCATGTAACATTCATACTGGAAATTTATTACTGCTAACTTTTTCAGTATTTGTTTCTTCAGCAGAGCCAGAGGCATAGTACTGTATAATAGAGTGGAGAATAAGAAGCAGTTACACTTGGGTTATTTGCCGACTCTCATGATTTCCTCTAAGAATTGTAACTCTGTCTCTGTAACGAACTTTCAGAGCAACTAGAAGTGTGACAGTCTCCACCGAGTAATAACCACGATCTGCATTAAAAGGCATCACAGCCATTTTTGTGGAAACATGTGAATAAAAGATTCAAAAGGTACACGTTAACGGATGCAACAAACCTGATCAAGTACTAAAAACTGATGAAAACAGACATTTGCAGAACACATAAAACACAGGTCATATTAACGAAATTAAATAAACAATTTGCAGCATGTGTAAATCAATAACCATGCCATTAGATTAAATGGAGCAAATACAACTTCTGTGTTCAACACATCAGTTTGAGTAGCATCCTCATCAAGGTTAAGTACGTAGTTAATAAAAAAGGAGAGAAGATATCATCATAAAAGGAGAGAAGATAGCACAAGTAACACAACTTCTTTTTTTCCTCTTTTTTCCTCCATAAGATAGTGCTCACTCTTAACTGGTTAATAAAGACATTAGAATCAGATTGAGCAGCACATCATGTTTTTGAGGCTTTCAACATTTATGCAGCAAGAAAACTAGCTCCCAATAAGAGTTGCCTACTAGACTGAAAAAACAATCCAGAAACATCCATCTGCCATGATAAATCAACCCCACAGGAATTGCCATATGCTACCAGAACTTTTCTATAACTTCTTTCACATGATTGACAGGTTAATCTTCCGCCTTCAAGGATTTAGTCCAGTATAATCTGTGGGTAAACCTGTAGCAACAATTCTAAATTTGCGCAAAAAACAAAATTACATAATGTGACTGCCAATCTTTTGTAGGATCTTTTACACAGATTTCATTATTTTGATATTTGCGTAACATTCTATAAGTTAAAAGTTAGATGACGGATCAGAAAGCATTTCCTGATGCTATTAGAGGCAAAAGATAAAAATCTCAAACATGTTTGAACGTTGATAAGTTAGTTTTAGCAAGATAAAGCTGAGAAGGTATTGCGTCTATTTTGAGTGCCTTCTGGAATATTTCACACCTATGATACTCAACATCCATTGGCTCTGCTAGCTTTGATAAGGGGAAACAATTTCTCCAAATTCAGTCCAAGCTACTGAAGACGCCCAAATTTTCATAATTTTGACCCACTTTTGACAACATCCTTCATATTTTACTTGCAACGCCATAAGTGCCAATCAAAACATGAAGTTGCTCATATGCACATGAAACTCCAACAGCTAATTTAGTAAGCTAAATCAGCTCATACTACCATCCAGGTTTAGCACATTCCACAGGCATCCAGATGGATTCTTTCCATAATCAAAGGCAAGTGCTGCAAAGAAAGTTTTCTGATCCATTCAGCACCTCATACACTGCAGGCTGTTTTAACATTATCATGGATTGTCCAGTGACTCCATCTTGATCACTTCCATCTAACATGCACCAAAACTGATTTGGCATTGTTCCACTTGTCTTTCAGTTACTCCCATCAAGATTCATGACATGACCACAATTTTAGAATGCCAAACCCTCATTGACTAACCTTTGAATAACATCAGAAACTGATTAGGACTCTGGAGAAAGGACAAGCTCACATTGGTACCTTTGGGGGACTATCTCAATTTCTAGTTTTGGAAAGCTTCAATAGTTTGTTCAACATGCTGCCATTATGAAAGTTATCATTACTGGTTTCCATTACAGTTCTACCTCTGACAAGACAACAAATTAAATAATTCGATATTTGGAAAGTTTCAAGAGCTTCTCCAACATGCTGTCATTATTACAGTTCTCATTACTAGTTTCCATTACAGTTCTACCTCTGACAAGACAGCAAATTAAATAATTTGATAGATCATGTTCTATCATAAACTGATGTTTTGGGGACAATTTCAATGACAAGTGATTGCTTGGACAACAAGGATTTCTTCTGGTGCAATATTTTATTGTGTACAAACAATAAACTAGAGGATGCACATTCCCGTTACAAATTTATTCATGAGCATCACTATCTTCCCTCCCTCCAACAACAGCTTAACCATGTACAATTTGATTTGGCTTTCACAGCAGTACACATCCAGAAATCTCCAATTTCTGGCAACTAACTATTAGCAAATTTATTACCACTAATTTACATCTACAATCTTTAGCGATAACTTGAATCACTTTTTAGTTCCAAGATTTTAAGCTTAAATCAAACACTGCAAGCTAAATCCAATATTTCTAATTGTTAAAAAAAAGACTATATCTTTACTCCTCTTTTATTCCTTCAAAGTTGGAAACTTGGAATAAAAACTTTACCAAATTCAAGTTGAACTTGTTAACCAATTACCTATAACAATTCAAAAAATTGCTCGAGCTCTTTGTAGGCTTGCAAGGCCTATATATCAGCTATTTTTTTTAAAAAAAAATATTTGAGTTCAAAAGTTACTAATAAGAAAGGCCCAAATAAAAAAATCATAGAAATTACTCCATATTCTAATTATCAAAATTCTCCTAATAATCGATGCATTAAAAATTTTACAAGTCACCAACCCTGAGATAAAACCTAATTCAAGCCTTAAACATCCTAGACCCCTTAGACTACAAAAGCTACCATCTATGAATCAGCAAACCAAATTTCACAAAGGTGACCAAAATAAGCCCCCAGAATTCGTTTCGAGAAGATTGTTGTCGATCTTAAACAACTCAAGGAGATCATAGACATGAATATCACCGCAGACAATGATATGTAACTTCACGGGCTGAACATTTCATTCCACCATTTGAATCGCCTTCACGTGATTGATGAGAATTCTGGCCTAGGGCTCAGAAAGAAACTTGCATTTCCTTAGAAGCTCGATCCGATGGTCAAGAATCACGTGCGTTATACCTTAATATCATGACATTGAAGGTCCTCCATATTGATCTTAGTAAAACAGTTATAGGTTAAGGTTTGGCCATCCATACATTTGAAAATGACAATCCTACACAGATATTTCTAGATTTTTTAGATATATCATTAGCAGTTTTTATCATTAGCATAAGGGATCGATTCAATAATCCAAAGTACAAAAAATATTGACGTACATAATCACCCATGAAGACATAATTTGTATCGAGCCGAACAACAAACGCCAATCTTGAAAAGCTCAAGGAGATCATGAACATCATCACGTTTGATGATTGGACACTTCATGGGCTGAATATGCCATTCCACCATTAGAACTGTCATTGCATGTTCATAGATAGTCTTGACACCGGCCTCATTGAGGAACTTGCATCCCCTAGAGAACTGAATCTGGCAGTCAAGATCTGTGTGCGATTGCATCATAGAATTCTAGGATTTTAGCTTGATTTTAGGCTTTTTAACATTAGGTTTAGAGGTAGAAAGTTCCGAAGACTCCATACATTTCACAATTATAATCCTAAGTCACAGATAATTCTAGTCAATTTAGTATCAAGGTTAGGATTACGAGTCATTAACCTGAAATTTTGTAGAAGTAACCTACATAATCCCTCTTAAAGAGACAATAAATACTAAAAGATGGCCATCTATCTTGAAGAGCTCGATCAGATTATAGAACTGGCCAAGGATCTTGTTAACAGTAACGAGGCACTTCAGGGACTGAACGACCCACCCCTCCATTATGATCCTCTTTGCCTGCTTGTAGAGAGTTTTGACTTTAGTCTCGGAGAGGAACTTACATTCCCTTGAAAACCCGATTTCAAGTTCGATATCCGCATGCATTATGAAAATTCTACAGGTTTTAGATGGATATTAGCATTAGGTATAGGGTGATAGCTGCAATCTTAACTTACTGATAACTCTAGGGTTTCTACTGGATGTTAGCATTAGTGTCAACAATCCAAAATTTCAAAAACTGACTTAAATAACCTCCCATGAAGAGATAATTTGTACCACAACAATCACCGCCAATCTTGACGAGCACAACTAGATCGTAGAATTCGACATTAATGTCATCATAGATGGAGACCAAGCACTTCAACAATTGGATGTTCCATTCCTCCATTACAATCGCCTACGCCAAACTGCACGGATCTTTGACCTTGGCCTTGGTGAGGAAAATGCAGTCCTTCAAGAATTTGATCTAGCGATAGAGATGTGTGCGAAGGAATTGTAAAATTCTATGGTTTAGGGTTAGGATTACTGTTAGGGTTAGGTTCAGGCCTCTAGACCCCTAAAAACACTAGAAGCTACCATCTTTACCTTTCAATAATCTCAATTTAGAAAAAATGGCCTACATTATCCCCAGTGAAGAGATAATTCTTATCTAGCAAACTGCTGCATATTGACCAATTCAATCAGATTGTACAACTGGCCATGGATGTCGCCGCCGACAGTGATGGGGCACTTCACCTACTGAACATTCCATTCCTCAATTAGAATTGCCTTTGCCGCAGCCAGACTGCAGAGGGCCTAGACCTCGGCCTCCGAGAAGAACTTGAATTCCCTCAGGAACTCAAACTGGCAGTCAAGGCCTGTCGAGCGATGGCATCATTGAATCCCAGGACTTTTAGATGGATCTTAGCATTAGGATTACGGTTAGGGTTAGGCAATCCATACATCCACCAACTGAAATTCCATGGTTCCTTTAGATGAATATCATCATTAGGTTTAGGGTTAGGGTTCGGCAATCCATACATTTGACATCTGCAATCCAAGATCTCCAACCACCACCCAGACCCCCCTCAAAACACAAAAAAGCTACCATCTTTACGACTCAACAATCGGAAATCTTCAATAATAATAAAAAGAAAACTGACCTACATAATCCCCCATGAAGAGGTAATTGGTATCAGGCAGATCCCCTCCAATCTTGAACAGCTCGAGGAGATCGTAGAACTGGCCGTGGATGTCGCCGCAGACCGTGACCGGGCACTTCACCGGCTGAACGTTCCACTCCTCCATCAGGATCGCCTTCGCCTGCTCGCAGAGGGCTTTCACCTCGTTCTCCGGCAGGAACTTGCATCCCCTCAGGAACTCGATCTGGCGATCGAGATCCGCGTGCGATGGCATCGTGAAATTTCTAGGGTTTTCGGAGAGACCTTCGCATTAGGGTTAGGGCTAGGGCTAGGGCTTGGAGGGGGTAGAAGATGATGATGACGAGGAGGAGGAAGAGGGAACGGGATGGCGATGAATCCTCGCAGGGGTGCGTTTTCTTTCTTTCTCTCCTTGGACAAATTTTCAAAACCACCCTATTTGAATATTTAACCGGACAAATTTTCAAAACCAACCCATTTGATAACCTAATTGCAAAAAACGACCCGTTTCAGATTTATTTAGAGAAACCGACCTGGTTTCAGCACTGTCGCTGAAACCAGGTCGGTTTTTCTAAAAAACTTTACGAAACTTCACGGGAGTTCAACTCCCGTGAAGTTTTTTCTCATAACAAAACTTCACGGGAGTTGAACTCCCGTGAAGTTTCGGAAACTTTTTTTCAAAAACCAACCTGGTTTCAGCGCTGAGGCTGAAACCAGGTCGGTTTTTGCAAATAAAACTGAAATGGGTCTTTTTTTGGGAATAGTTTATCAAATGGGTTGGTTTTGAAAATTTGTCCATATGGTAAAACTGAAATGGGTCTTTTTTTGGGAATAGTTTATCAAATGGGTTGGTTTTGAAAATTTGTCCATATTTAACCCCAAAAAAACGACATGTTTTGAACTTATTTGCAAAAAACGATCTGGTTTCAGCCTTGGCGTTGAAACCAGATCGGTTTTTGTGAAAAAGCTTCCGAAACTTCACGGGAGTTGAACTACCGTGAAGTTTCGGAAAATTTTTTTTAAAAACCGACCTGATTTCAATGTCAGAGCTGAAATATATTGGTCGAGGCGGTTTTGGAAATATATTGGTTTTGAAAGTTCGTCCTTCCTTTCTCTTTTCCCCCTGGTTTTTTTGTAATATGTGTTTGTGAGTTTTTTAGTCTTTTGGTCGAGGCGGTTTTGGAAATATATTGGTTTTGAAAGTTCGTCATTCTTCCTTTCTCTTTTCCCCCTGGTTTTTTTGTAATATGTGTTTGTGAGTTTTTTAGTGTTTTGGTCGAGGCGGTTTTGGATATGAGTGGAGGGCAATCGCTGCAAACTTTAATGGACGTTTCCGCATATATATGCGTAACAAGTGAAGTACAAAGGACAAATTTTCAAAACCAACCCTTTTAGCATTTTATTTGCAAAAAACGACCTATTTTGAAAATAATTACAAAAACCGACCTGTTTTCAGCCCAGCGCTGAAAACAGGTCGGTTTTTGTAAAAAAGTCTCCGAAACATCACGGGAGTTCAACTCCCGTGAAGTTTATCGAGAAATTAAACTTCACGGGAGTTGAACTCCCGTGAAGCTTAATTTTGCTTAAAACTCCACGGGAGTTCAACTCCCGTGGAGTTACAGTCGAAAATTTCCAGCGAACCGAGTCTCTGGCAAATTGTGACTGCAACTTCACGGGAGTTGAAATCCCGTGAAGTTGCAGTCCACAATTTGCCAGAGATCGATCTCTGGCAAATTTTCGACTGTAACTCCACGGGAGTTGAACTCCCGTGGAGTCTGCAACTTCACGGGATTTCAACTCCCGTGAAGTTGCAGGTCACCCAGCATGCACAGCTTCTGTGCAGGTTTTGTATATTTACCTGTAAATCATATATATGTCAATTTATTTGCAAACAACAATATATACATGATTCAACCATGAATTAAACACACACGATTATGTATATGAACAACAATTTATCTTCAAAAGTTCAGTATTTGAAAATTCAGGAAAGTTACAAAATTTATCAAAATAAGTTCATATACAACCCAATATAGCTCCCCTCCTTCCTCTCCCTCTAATATATAAGTACAAATATTCAGGTTACGAATGAAATATGTGTGTGTACAATTATACCTGTATGCCAACGGATACTGCCCCTCTAAGTCACGGTGCATAAGTAAAGTGGGTCGTCCAATATGAATGCGCTCCCATGACCAAATCTGTATCAACGTACAGCATCCCTTGAATTCTTTATTCTGCATCAGAGATACTCTACTCAATTCTCGATACAAATATGCCAACACCGCACTGCCCCACGATAGTGCCCCGCATACACCAAAATCCTCCAGCAGTGGCAGCCATCGTGCATGTACGAGAGTCTTGCTCGCATCAGGAAATAGTACGCACCCTATCATGTGCAATATGTATGCACGAGCATGAAACTGGAGCGTCTCATCAGAGGCATCCTCTGGTATGTCGCCCTGAAATGTCTGACGAAGCCACGATAGCTTCATCGCACCACTCCTCAAGTCGGGAACCTGTCCAAGTAGCCGGCCACATACCTCCGGCCAACTATGATCGTCGGTGCCCGTAACTACCGGTCCATCAATCCGGAGCCCAAGTATGACGGCCACGTCCTGTAAAGTGATCGTGCACTCCCCTATATGCATGTGAAAGGTGTTGGTCTCTGGCCTCCACCTCTCAATCAAAGCAGTGATAAGCGGCCAATCAAGCCTGATATAACGAATCGTCGAACACGGTCGAAAACCGGCCTGAGCGATCAAAGCTAGTACCCTCTCATCCTCTATGACCCATGCCGAATGACTATGGGAATGCTCGATCATCGTGTACTCTGGTACGGGCTGCACATAAAACGAGAATCAGTTTTAAGTATATTCATTAAAAAATTACATTAATCGAAGAAATATATATCTAATTTATTCGTATTACCTCTCCCGAACCAATATGGTCTGAACAATGACTCGCCTGAAGGTACAAAACGTCGGGATTCTCCGGTCCCGGATCCATAATGAATAGACCTGTGATTAAAATATGAGCATATATACAAAGTGCAATGAACACAGTATCATACATAGCATATTACAAATTGGTTCGGACATAGTGCAAAACGCTACATAATACAAATGCATGGGTGAAATGAACGGAGTTGCATACAGAACATATTACAAATAACGAGTATCATACGCTTCAAAGATAACAACTACGAATGACATAGTGCAAAACGATACATAATACAAATCAACGCCTAATACTAACTGGACACCTATTTTTGTTGTGACCCGGTTGATCACATCTACTGCACTTATTTCTCCTCCTAGCTCCTTCACGTCCGTCATCCATACTATTTCTAATACGCACGGAACGAGGGCGCCCCGCCGATCTTTTATACAGTGGAGGTAATATCCGTGGCCCATCTTGTGTCCAATGTCGACTATCGTATGGTGGACGAAAACACTCTTTGTAGGTTTGTTGATAGTTGTATGCAGAATACCAAGCGTCGACAAATTCATAATGTGAAATGCGAGCACCACCCTGTAGGTCGGAGCAAGCTGCTACAACATGTGAACAAGGAATCAATTGTAGTTGCGGTACATTGCAAGTGCACGTACAAGTGTGATCCACCAACATATTGACTTTGTAAGAGCGATTTTCTCTATGGGTTATTCCCTCGAGCACCTCCCATTCATTAAAACTGTATCGTACAACCTGAAAGGACTGAGCTTGTACAATCCGAGCCGCTAGCATTTCATCAACCTTCGGTGTTAGCTGGGAGCGCATATTTTCACCAAGTTCTCGACGTCGAACAAAGAATTTATTAAGCCTGTAAAAAGTTTTAGCAACTAGTGCCTGTATTGGCATGCCGCGTGCTCCCCTGAGCACGCCATTGAAGCTCTCAGACGCGTTCGTAGTCATCATACAGAACCGTCGACCGCCATCCTCACATAAAGCCCACTTATCAACATTGTTTGGACCCAAACTAGTTTCGATCCAATCATGTGCGGCTCGTGAAGTGAACTTGATCCTCTCTCGTATTTGTTCATAAACATATTTTTCTGTTGCACAACCGGCTTGCCAAAGTAAGTCTTGAACCTGAGCGTTTCCATACTTCTTCTTGAAGTTGTCTCTAATATGTCGCAAGCAATAGCGATGTGCATGTGGTGGCGGGAAATGTCGTTGGAGTGCTCTTGGAATTCCTTTCATCCTATCGGATATGAATGTAATCGGCCGCGTCCCCACACTAGGGATATGATATCTAATGCATGCAAAAAACCAAGCCCAATTCTCTGTATTTTCAACATCAACCACTGCGAATGCTAAAGGAAACAACCCGCCATCCGCGTCAACTCCGGTTGCAACAAGCAAAACGCCTTTGTATTTACCATATAAGTGAGTTCCATCAATGCTAAGAAGAGGACGGCAATGACGAAACCCCTCAATACAGGGCCCAAATGCCCAAAATACACCGGTGAACCGCCGTTCTCCGCCATCAACGGGGTCCGAAGATACTTCGTAGACAGTCCCCGGATTTTCTCTTTTGAGTGCTTCAAGATAATGAGGTAAGATCTCATACGATTTATCCCAATCCCCGAATATTTTTATCATCGCCTTCCTCCTAGCATTCCAACACTTGTGATATGATACATCCAAGTTGGTGGCTTTATGCACTAAAAGACGGATATCTTTCGGCCTTAGATCAAGATCCTCCCTCAGATGCGGTAAAATCAATCGATATATAAAAGAAGAGGACGCATTCTTGTTATTCATCTCTAATCGAGGATTGCTACAAGTGTGGAGTCCATTGTATGCCGTGATTTTGAATTGCCCACCTACTCTTGAACCCGAGCGTGAATTAAGCTTCCACGGACACCTCGCATTGCCGTCGTGGTGTCCACTATTATCTTCGACATCGTCATCTTTGCGATAGAAACAAACCACATTATAGCTTGTAGTATTATTTTTGGTTGGCCTGAACTTCACATTTTTTGCAATGGAATACGTGCGAATAGCATGGATCAATTTCTCCTTACTCTCGTAAAGATCTCCCTTGATGAATGAGAAGTCCTCGGCCTGTGTATCAACACCGCTATTAGTGCCAATAGAAACACTTTCCATCGCGGAGTTATCAATCCATTCATCTCCTTGAAGTTCATCGGGTGGCGGATCCTCTAAGCCGACATACTCATTATTAACATAAGCCCCGTCGATGTGTTGGTTTTCCCCGTCATCACGATCTATCAAGGTCATGCTATTAATTTGTAATCCCTCCTCTTCATCATCATTCTCGGATTCAACACTTGCATTATCTTCTTGAATTCCCGTGTTAGTATCGAAAGCATTCGAAGTGCCCACGAACGAAGGACCGCTCATGTATTGTGATTGTGTCCAACATTCATCTTGTTGAGGAGATAAAAAGCCTACAGAATCAACTTCAGGATCCTCCAACATGCGGGAATACATTCCTTCGTAGTTCAACGATTTGCCCAAATCTCTCTGATGTTTTTCAATGAACAATTCGACCGAACGCTTCTCGTCGTGTAAGACATGAATGAGACCCATATCGTAGTCACTTGATATTTGAATGCCACTTGTTCTGTTCTCCACAACAGGATAATTGCAAACCACACTGAGGTGATACTCACGTGAGTTAGTTAATGTAAGTTTGTGTAATTCATTAACCAAATCATCGAAAGTACACGATTTTGTTATGAACAACGGTCTCGTCGTGCCTCCTTCATAAACGGGCATATTATTCTCGAGGTAATTAATCTTCCCATCATAAGAACAGAGAATTACAATTCGATCATTCATCGTTACCTCTGAAGAGTGAAAAATTCAATATCAATATTACACGAAAAGCCAAATAAATATTGATTGTTACTAATTTTTACATTTAGGTAGTAACTCTAATTTCCACATTAATTGATAATTTCACCTCTAAATACGCAAAATTATTTAATACGTCTTCACAAAATTCGTAAATAATTCACAATTAAATTCTAAAATCTAATTTATATCATACATATGCAAAAATCTAAAATCTAATTTTTCTTCACAAAATCTAAATAATTCACAATTAAATTCTAAACTCTAAATACAATAATTTTCGAAATTATTGATAATTTTTTCTCTAATTTGACAAAATTATTGATAATTTACACACTAATTCTTCACAAATATCACAAAATTATTGATAATTTTCCTTCTAATTTTCACATTTATTGATAATTTTCCCTTTAATTTTCACATTTATTGATAATTTCCAATCTAATTTTCACATTTCTTCACAAAATTCGTAAACAATTCACAATTAAATTCTAAAATCTAGATTTCTACATGTAATCACAATCAAATAGTGGGAGAATACAAAAATTAGAGGGTATAGCTTTTTTAGAAAGAATTTACCTTTTTTTTTTGAAAATCGACTGAGATTCCGGTCGGATGCGGCGCGCGGCGGCGTGCGGGATCTGGGGCGGCGGCGGTTGGAGCTGGGGCGGCGGCGGTTGGAGGCTGGTGGCGACGACGGAACTGGGAAGCGGCGGTTGGGAACGAACTGGGAGTTTAGGTTTGTGGGCTGGGGGGTCGGGGGGGGGGTCACAGCGCGCTTTAAAAGGTTGCCGCAACTCTCCACGGAGTTCAACTCCCGTGAGTGTGCAGTGCCAATTTTCAGAGAGCATTCTTGGAAAATTGGCACTGCAACTTCACGGGAGTTGAACTCCCGTGAAGCTGCAGTCACAATTTCCAGAGATCGATTCTCTGGATTTGCTGACTGCAACTCCACGGGAGTTGAACTCCCGTGGAGTTTTAAGCACAAATTAAGCTTCACGGGAGTTGAACTCCCGTGAAGTTTAATTTCTCCATAAACTTCACGGGAGTTGAACTCCCGTGATGTTTCGGAGAATTTTTTACAAAAACCGACCTGTTTTCAGCGCTGGGCTGCAAACAGGTCGGTTTTTGCAATTATTATCGAAAACGGTCGTTTTTTGCAATTAAATGTTTAAAACGGTTGGTTTTGAAAATTTGTCCGAAGTACAAATAAACTAGCTTTATTTTTTTGCGTAAATATCAGGAAGAAAAAAAAACCATTAACTTTTGGATGATTAACCGTAGAACCCCTTAAGTTCCCCTTAAGTTCAGGGGTTATCATAAAACCTTATTTTAATTTTGAAATTATTCTCATGATATTAATGGCGCTGTTAAAAACTCTAAAAAAAAGTTTATTATACTTTAGAAGGAGAGAGGATTTACAAATTACCAACGAAGTATTGGGGATTTGAACAAAAAATATTACAACTATTTATTTTGAGTTGGACAAGTTGATCGTTTGGCAAGTAGGAGTTTGAGTATGTGTCAACAGAGATACATTGGCCAAATGTATGAGAGTAGGTTTTTTTCCTCAATTTTGGGAAATATAGAGCTATTTTTAAGTCCAACAGTTTCTCCATCTCATTCCCTAAAATGTGGATGGAGAAGAAAAAAAGAGGGTCTTTCCTCAAATCTGCAGCATTCTGTAAAAATCCTTCCTTCTCCAAATTCTTGAAACTAACGTTATCATAAATATCTCACATTCTCCAAAGAAGAACAAATATATATCTAATATTCTATTGAGTTTTATATTGTTATAATAAAATATCAAACATTTATTTTCTTAATAGTTATTGAGTATGTAGGATGTTTTATAGTTGTAATAAATGCCTAAATCCCTAAAATGGGGAAGCTGTTGGATTTGGAGCAAAAAAAAAAATAGAGAATTTGGCATTTTGTTTCCCCATTTTAGATAAATTATGGTGAAGCTGTTGAAGATGCTCCTAGAGGAAAAGTAATGCAAATTTTTTTGGCTTAACTATCATAACTTGAAGATGTTAGCATAAATGGGCAAGTGACATGTAAAAGACTCTTTCAAACGTCTATATCCTGAATTATTTTATATGAAATGTTTCCATATCATAATTTGCGTGGCACCTTTTTTTTTTTAAATGATATAAATGGTAGAGTGACACAATAATGAACAATTGTATATATTCATCATCTGCAAACGACATCAGCATTGGACCTATGTAGTTGGTAGGATTCAAATCACTCATGCTAAGAATAATTCCAGAAGCATGCGATCCAATTCTATAATTGCTATCCGAAGCCAATTACTATATATGTATTTAAAAAATAAAAATTTAAAAAAAAAACCAGAAATTTGTGACGTACTAAGATTTATCCTAAATTTAAACAACTTTTCGTTTATCAGGCACGTTCTGGAGACACATTTAACATCGGAAAAATACTTAAAATTTTTAGGGGATTAATTTCAAAATATGAAGATAAAGAGACTAATATCCATTTAGCGGACTAATATCAGAAAAATGCTAATTTAAATTATCAAAAATAGAGTTAGATAGTTTAAGTTGGTCCAATCATTTGAATGATGGTTAATTACTAACTTCAAAATTTTTTTGGGAACAAATTGATTACAAACTTTATTATCCGAGTTTGCACCATGTTGAAAGAGTTGGGGGACTAATTTCAAAATATTTGTAAGATTTGAGGGCCTAATTGTGAAATATGAAGATTAGGGAGATTAAGTTCAAAAATACCTAAAACGATTTGGAGGACTGACTTCAAATTATGAAGATGTAGGAGACTATAATATCAAAATTTGAAAGTCTTTTGGATTAATATTGGAAAGCCCCTCGTTTGAATTACCGAAAAAAGTGTTGTGTATTTTAAGTTGGTCCAATTATTTGAATGATGGTTAATTATAGACTTCAATTTTTTTCCTTTTTGGGAACAAATTAATTACAAACTTTATCATTCGTGTTACATGCTAACTTTGATCCATTATTATACACGTGGTCTTCGTCTAACTATTCTTATCAGTCGTGGGTTGATTTCTTTGACCACGTCAGGCATTTTCAGTCAAACTTGACAGAATAAGTTACTGCAAACTAAAATACTAAACATTAATTTAAAGGCTAAATATCATAAAACCCCCCTAACTTTGGACGATTGCCAGATTATCCTCCTTGTTGATGTATGATATCAAGCAGTCAAATGAGGGGAGTGATTAAGTTGACGGAAGTCTTCTAACCCTCCGAATATCCGGTTATTGAGTAAGTTGTTCTTCCATGCATAAGTAGCAAATCGTAAGAGGGCAGAGTTAGGTTCCCTGATTGCTCCTTCGACGATCAAGTCAGTGAGTTGCTTGAGTGAATAAGTGAAAATAAACTACAGTAGTTCTTAAGCACATTTAATAGTGAGAAAGATCTTACCTTAATGTTAAAAATAGTACCGCTATTTATAGTGGTAGTAGAAGGATAGAATGATAACTTCGGCCAAGTATGGGATGGTGGCTACATCAATCTTTGCTTTACAGTATTGGTCGACCAGTGGAGGAGAGATCATTTCGATATTTAATACGAAGTGATTGGGGGCGTGCGGCGCCGACGTGATCGATGTGTCATAAATACTATTGGGGGCAGAGGAATGATGACGCCCATAATGCATTTAATGACATTTATTGTGAGGTGATTGGTCACCAGTGCACGGGAGGGGGCTCGAGACTCGAGGCATTTCGTCGCCTTTCTACTCATCCTGTGGTCAAGAAGTACCGCCTTTTGAATTGTCCTCGCAAGGTGTTGGCTGATTAGTCGGCCAAGTGAGTGATTAAGCAGTCGACTTTGCTAGGGGACGATACATAACGCCTTTCGGATCATCAACACATGACACCTTTCGGGTCGTTAACATGTGACGCCTTTCGGGTCGTCGACACATGATGCATTTCAAGTCGTCAACACGTGATGCATTTCGAGTCGTCCTTGCAAGATATCGGCATGTCGAGTCGACCGAATTGGACCTCTTATTATCTTTGAAACACTGACTTGATTATGTATAAAGTGGGACACTTGTGTGCCATTGATTGGAGTTTATTTTTCATCACTAAAACGGCTATAATAGTTGGCTCATTTTATTTGGAGTCGGCCTAGGTCGGGTCCGAGTGAAATGCAACAGTTCTTGCTGAGTCATGAGAAACATTAGTGAGGGATCTGAAAAGTTCTTTAGATGCGACGTGGCTGACGTCAGCAAATTCCTTTCAGCTGTCGTTGCTTCATATTTCATGCAAGATTGTGGGCTATTCAAGGCGAGCATGCTTTGTCTCGATTCGAGAAAAGTTGCTTCGAATTCTAGAATTAATCCGGGCCATCGGTTGGAGTTCAGCTTGTCCGTTGAGATTCTAACAGTTAGAGGCCTAGCTGTATTATAAATAGGCTGTTGTGGTAAGGGAGCGGTAATTGCTTTTCAAAATTCTAAATTCGAAGTTACCAAGCGCTCCGATCATCTTTTTCGGTAATGATTCATAGCACTAATGGAGACCTCTGCTCTCAACGCTAGGCAAGAAATGTTGGCTGAGACCCACTCCAAAGTGATGCTACCTCAACTCAGATCTCTCTACGGGAAGTATGATATTCCTCGTAGTTATAAGTTGACGGCGTTGACGAGATCGCAGGCAGTTTATGACCATGACGATAGTCGGGATCCTCTCTATCTAAAGCACTTGGAGTCTGGCTTGCACCTGCCTCTGCACCCCTTCCTCCACCGAGTGTTCATTGCTCTGAGGGTGTCGCTGATGTAGATGAAGTCAAATGTCATCGCAATGTTAGTGGGGTATGTGGTAATCTGCAGCTAGCTGGGGGTCGAACCGCCCTTGAACGTGTTGCACCATCTGATTGGTGTTAAAGTGTACCAAAAAGAAGCCAATTATCACTTCTAGGCGGTTGGCAAGTTTAGGATCATCCTCAATCTTCCTAACTCGAATAAAGGCTAGAAGGAGAGGTTCGTCTGGGTTTCGGGAGATGACTCAGACTTAGCATGCTCCCATTGGCCCGAGAAAATAAGGGAGGCTCTAATGGCAGGGAGACTGTCGAATGCAGAGAGGCAGGCCCTGGATCTGATCAAGAGATATGCCGGCTCTCGTAAGATGGAGTATCTACTCGACAATTCCATCTTGAGAGTTATCAGCATATCCACCGAGACACCTATGGCAAAGGACCAACAGAGGACGACTAGGCTAACCATGCCCGTAGAAGAGGTTGAGAGGGCACCACAGATCCGTCTGTTGAGCCTTAGGAAGGTGTTTGTTGGAAAATTGCAGTAAAAAGACAATGAAAGAAAAATTTGACTTGTATTCCTCTCAAAATCAATTATAATTTGGATTCCGATTACAAAAGAGAGGAGAATGAATTTGATTCTCCCCTTTGTTTAATTCTGGGTTCTTCACGGTGGCGATGAGATGCCTCCCTCGAATGCTCGCGTCGAGTTTGCTTCTCGTTGACGATCCGAACGTCTTGATTCACTGGAACGTGGCCTTCTCCTCACGATTCGACGCTGTGGAGAACTTGCGTGGCAAGTTTGAAAATAACTCGTTGATAACTCTGAACGAGTTTTAGAAGAACTTGTAGAGCAAGTTTTGAACTCTGATCGAGTTGATAACTCTGATCGAGTTGATAACTCTGATCGAGTTGATAACTCTGAACGACTTGCAGAGCAAGTTTTGAACTCTGATCGAGTTGATAACTCTGAACGAGTTTGAACTCTTGAAAAAGAGTTGATTTGAACCGAAAGTCGGTTATAAGCCAAGGGAATGCTCCTGTGGTCGATCGTTGCTGAGGATGAACGTCGATCTCCCCCTTGCTGCCAAGTCCCAGATCCAAAATATGCCAGCCTTTTGACCGAATCTCCCTTTGTTGATGAGAAAAAATTCGATCCTCAAACTCAATTGAGTTTCTGGTATTTATAGGGGATTAAGAGTGGTAACTACCCCCTTAATCCGCTCTTAAGTGGGGCGAAAATCCCTCAAATCGTGGGGGAAAAACAGTTCCTGGAACTGTTCATTGCGTGCTTTGAACGAGTCAAACGCTGAAAAATAGCGTTCAGGGCCCGAACTCTGCGTTTTTAGACTAAAAACGCAGAGTTGGGCCTATTTTGGTGGCTGAACGCACAGGCCGCGCAGCGTGATGAACTCTGAGACGCAGAGTTGGGATATTTTAGGCTAAAAACGCACAGGTCGTACTGTTTTAGAGATTAACTCTGCGTTTTGATGTTGAAAACGCAGAGTTGGGCCTGTTTTAGAGATTAACTCTGCGTTTTGATGTTGAAAACGCAGAGTTAAGCCTGTTTTAGGCTGAAAACGCACAGTTCGTGCTGTTTTAGAGATTAACTCTGTGTTTTGATGTTGAAAACGCAGAGTTGAGCATGTGCGCTTTGACTCTGTAATGCAGAGGCGAACCTTAGGCGGGCTTGGCGGGCTTCAGGCTAAGTCCAATGTTCTGACGAAGTCCAGTCTTGCAGACGGACTTCAGAACATAACTTGCTACGAAGAACAGGTCATAACTTTCAAACCGTAAGTCGGAATTAGACGAATTATATATGAAAATCGGCTATCTCGACGAGGCGGATCCATCCGAACCAAGCTGAAGGCGAAGGCTTCGGTTCGCTTCCTCCGTTTTGCCAAATTCCTTACGGTTTGAGAGATATATGCGTTTTAATATGAAGAGACCGTCAATTTGTAGTCTCTTTTGCTAGAGCGTTGCAAAGATCGTCACCTTGTAACCTTCGTCTTGGCTCTTTGAAAATATGAGAGTCGTTAGATTGTAACTCCCGATGTTGATTGTGAATGCTGTTGAATTAGAGCTTTCATCAGTTGTCGTGAAGGTCGTCAGATTGTAGCATTCTACGTGAAAGTTCTCAAATTGTAGCCTTCTGGAAGTCGTCAGATTGTAACTTCCATCATCAGTGTTTGATGGGGGATCAACTATCTATTGTGATTTTTAGACAGCCTACAGAAGGACCACCGGTGAGGCTAGCGAATCGCCTTTGTTAGGACTTAGCCCCTGGGGAGGCCACACGATCTCATGCTTTGGTTGCCCACACACTGGTTAGATCGACAAGACCGGTGCCCTCAACCGCTCAAGCTAAGAGAGCGAGGAGGATACCCCGAAAGGTCAGTGGTGGGGGTCTGGACGGGCGACTGAAGCAGTCGAGGCTGACGTCATCCACCTGGATGAGGGGTCCTCGGCTTGTGAAGAGGAGGAAGGTGACAACTGAGAGGCCATGGTAGAGATCGAAACTCAGGAAGAGGAGGAGAGGTCTCATGTCATCCCTGCCAAGCTGTCTCATCATCGAGGAAAAGAGTTGGTTGCAGAGGAGGCAGTTCCTTCGATTTTAGCATATCATTATCCTCACCGGGTTGGTGTTTGCGGGAAAATTAAGAAGAAAATTGAGAAATAAATTTGTATTAATCTTCCTAACTAACTTAGGAAAATAATAAATACAATCTCTCAAAGTAATCTCTCTCTAACCAACTTAGAAAAAGAAATTACAATCTTCTCTTATCGGTTTCCCGATTTACAAAAGAGAGAGGAATTATCGGAGATCCTTCCCTTTGTTTAAAACTGAATTCTTCTTGGTGGTGATGGGAGTTTGAATCTTATATCCCGTTAACGATCCAAGCACCTTGCTTTGTAGAATGTTGTCTATTCCTCTTGACTTGACGTCGGGAAGAACTTGTGAGACAAGTTTAGAACTCTTAATGAGTTTAAGAACTCTGTAAAAGAGTTAATTTTAGAAAGGAAGTCAATCCTTTTTACTGAGATAAGCCTCTGGCCAATCTCCAAGTTCTTCAACCAAAAACGGTTCAAAAGCCAAGGCAAAAGTTTCAACAAAAGCCAACAACAAAAGCTTACAAGACTCTTAGGGCTCTTAAAAGTTTCAACGACCATTTTTTAGCTGTAAACACAGCTATTTATATGGTCTAAGAGGTATAACTGACCCCTTAAATCGCTTCATAATGGGGGTTTAATGCCCTTTTACGTGCAAAATGGTTTTGGAACCGTTTAAAATGTGTTTGAAGTGGTCAAAAACGAGGTTCACGTTTAAAATCGACCTTCGCATTCAACATATGAAACACGGAGGCGAGCTTCGTGTTTGAAGCTTGAAACACCAAGGTGAGCCTCGCACTTTGGAATAAAAACATGGGGACAACCCTCGCGTTTTGGAATAAAAATGCGGGGATGACCCTCACATTTTAGTTTGAAGAGACCATCAATTTGTAATCTCTTTTCCAAGATCTACAAAGATCACCGTCTTGTAATCCTTGCAATTGGTTCTTTGAAATGTGAGAGTTGTCCATTTACAACTCTTGTATGTTATCGTTGAAGGTCGTCGAATAATAACCTTCATCGGTTGTTGTGAAAGTCGTTAGATTGTAACTTTCATCTGTTGATGTGAAAGTCGTCAGATTATTATGAGAGTCGTCAGATTGTAACTCTCGTATGTTGATGTGAAAGTCATCAGATTGTAACTTCCATCATCAGTGCTTTATAGGGACCAGCTATTTACAGTAATTTTTAGACAGCCTACAGTTGGCGAGATTGATACAGAGGCTTAGGAGAGGATGAGGATGCTGTTGATTGGGTCCTCAAGTGTCAGCCCTCGGTATACTAGGGAGCCCTCTTCGGAGCATCGCCACCATCCTGTTTACCATCTTGATGCAAGGGGGTTGGTGTTCGAGTCCCGTATTGCCTAAACGAGAGTGGTGGAGTAGTTATGGCTGCCTTGTGACGTGAAGATCCTAGGAGAAGTTTTCAATGTCGGCCACCATCAAACACTTCGGAGTTACTTGGCTCATGGGGCTCTCATGGAACAAGAGCTCTTTGCCCGAATGGAGAAGATCTGAACCTCTTACCTCAAACTCCATTGGGGAGGTGGAGGCTCACCAAGCTGATGTGAGGGGCGACCTTGAGGAAGCTCTCAATGAGCTGTCAGCTAAGGAGCAGGAGTTGGATGGCTAGCAGTGAGAGATGGAGGTGCGAGAACATATGTTTGAAGATCTGAAGGTCTCAGATGCTCAAAAATCCTCTGAGGTTGATAGGCTCAGGTGCAAGCTCTAAGAGAGCAACAGGAGGGTAAGGCACTTATCCGAGCAAGTCACGTAGGTGCTGCAGGATAAAGACTGTGATATGGCACATGTTGAGGTTGAGCGCCAAGCTACCCAACACGCCAGGGGAAAGTTTGAAGAGTCAGAAATGGCCCAGACGAGGCTCTTACGAAGAGAGCTATCGTCGTGAGGTGTCCCTAGTTGAAGCCCAGAGCTGTATCGCCTATCTGGAGTCAGAATCGTATCGATCAAGAGTCATCGAGGAGTACCGCCACAACATCATTTGAAAAACGAAGGTGGCAATTGCTTGCAAGGCAGGTTTCGACTATCTCATGACACAACTTCTAGCTGTGATGCAGAGCCTATCTAATCTCTTCCATTGTCCTCCAAGGGTCTCTAAGTGTTTAGATGAGCTCCGAGAGGTAGAGAGGCTAGGAAGGGGGCTTGATCTTGGTGAGAGTGATGCGGGGGATGAGTCAAATGATGAGACCGTTGGGGGCTCTGGCGAACAGGTCAAAGATGGAGGCAAGGGCTCAACTAGGGAAGATGAAGGAGGGCTCACCTGGTGAAAAGAGTGATGGGACCGAGCGAGAGGTTCAGTCGCCTCCTTCGCCGCTTTTTTTAAGTTTTGTTCTTTAGTTTAGGATTTTATATCGTCTTAGGCTGCCTTGTAAATGCTATCACTTGTAAATATTTTTTAAAGATATGAATTAAATGGCACTTTTGGTTACTTCAAAATTTGTCTCGAATTGTGAACTGTTAATTATTATGTGCCTTGAATTATTCTTCAAGTTGTTGTTTTGAGTCGGCTAAGCCTTGAGTCCTAAGCTGTTTGTTGATGGTCATGGTGCCCACGCCGCATTCATAATGATCTGTTGGTTTTAAGATCTTGGATTTATGTAATTGAGGGCAAGCGCTTGAATCAGGGTCGGTCGAGTCGATTTCTAAACATCCCTTAACTGATCATAGTAATTAACGAGTGGAACAAGCTTAGTGGCTGGCACTTAGCTTTACTAAGGATAGGCGCTTCCTATTATTCGAGTCGACTTCATGAAGGGTCGACTAATACCACGTTCTTGGTCGGTCACGCAAGTTTTCAGCTCATAGGAGGGACGAGTTGTGTTGACTGTGACTTGAACGATCGTAATATTGGTGAGTTCCGAAGCGCCTTTATGAGAAGGTAAAAAGACATTATTGAAAAGACTTTATGACATCATTGATCGATAAGTAACATTGGCGTTTCGATTTTCGTGCGGAGTGGTTATGGAGTAAAGGGGGTGGTGCCTCATTTTTTGAGATGCTCGTTTAGACTTCAAGGTCGATATCGCCCCGCTTACTTTGAATAGGGGCAGCCATTCTGATTTCTCCATGTGTCACGCTTGGTGTCTATATATATTCCTTTGTTGTGCAAAGGGCTTTTCTTCATGAATTTTTTCCCTAAAGCTCGCTGCTTTCCTAAGTTCAAGTCCTTGTTTTTCGGCAACTTTGCACCAATTTTCGATGACCTTTTGTGGATGCTCAAACCTCTACCACTGACTGTAATGAGGCGAGGATCGATCTCCTCGGGCCTATTCGCTCAAAGATCTATGTTCAGGAGCCCAAAGCCTACTGTGATTTCTATGATATCCCCAGAGCCTTTACTTTATCGGCGTCTGGCAGCAACAAGACGTATACTGCCATGGCAAAGACACATCGCCACTATACCTAGCCCATCTGGGGTACGAGCTTCAGTTGCCGCTTCACCCTTTCATTCGACAGGTATGCAATGCTTTGGGGGTCTCCCCTTCGTAATTCACACAAAATATCATCGCCATATTAGTGGGATTTCTGGTGTTTTACCAACGGGTTGGTGTTGAACCTAGCATGCACGTGTTCAACAACCTTGTGGGCATCAAGATGACTAAAAAAGATGTCCATTATTTTTTCTATTACACAGGTGGCTGCAAGTTAGTGTCGGACGCCTTAGAATCCAATAGGGATTGGAAGGAGCAATTAGTGTAGGTTTTTTATGCTGACGCCATCCTATCTTGCCCTAATTGGCCTGAGATCAAGAAGGATATGCTAAGCTACAAATTATTTCAGTTGAAGAGAGGTAGCAACTTAAGAAAGTTCGCTCCTATGCCAGGTCTTGGGAGATGAGTAATCTCTTTGAGATGTCGTCGCTTAGGGTGTCCGGCGTGTCTAGAGTACCCCCTAATGAGACCGAAAAGGCATGAGCTGCTCTCTTGGCCCTCCTACTAAAGAAGAATCCTTTAGAGGTCCCCACTCCGGGGGAGCCGGGACCAGCCATGAGGCCCCAAAAGTGATTAAGGGGGGAATTGGTTCCCGATGAGCTGAGTTACCTACAGTCAAGGGCAGCTGAGATCGCGACTAGGTTGGCTAGACTAGGGGCCGCCACCAAGAAAAAGTTGGATAAGTAGAGGAGGCTAGATAGAGGGCAAGGGTCCAGTGGAGCGGTCGGGTAGACGCAAGTTGACTCGGCCCCGAGCCAGCTTCAGGTCCCTTCCCCTTCCCGTTAGTCAGATGTCACCATTATTAACGAGGCTTCCCCTCCCAAACCAACAAAGGATAGCTAGGTGGTCGAGCCTACCGGTGTTGTCGCTCAGGCTAAGG
>NW_017972896.1:0-30223 GCF_001876935.1 Asparagus officinalis | reverse complement strand
TTCTAGAGAGGAGGTGGCCCCTTACCAGTGTGCTAAAATCTTGCTTGCTAACATCACCATGGTACTGGAGAGTGGCTTCCACTAGCCTTTCCTCCATTGTATCTCTGAGCTTAATGCCTAGGTATGGGATGAGCTCAGAGCTAAGCTGATTGGAGAGACGGGGATGGTCGCTCCCATCGGGAGGTGCTCACAAAGGGTGATAGGTTTGTTGTTGAGAGGCCCCTCGACAAGGAGAGCTCGGTCCTAGAGTTAAGTGTAGCTCAGGTTCGATCATTAGAGCAGTTCACCCTCCCTAGGGATGAGGTGATGTTGATGGAAGTGTCAAATGTGGTCTTGCACCTAGTGTAGGCATATAAAATTGCTTATAGGTCCCTTAGCACAGCTCGGCACAAACCGACGAACCAACGAGGCGACGAGGTTGATGATCGCACGCAAGCAACGGAATACATCCATTCGCGTGTGGAATCAAGCCAAGTGTTCGAAGAGTCAACGAGTCATCCAACCATGGGCAGACTCGGACGAATCACGATCGAATCAAGATCAGTTTCGGACTCAAAATCAGGAATCAGATCTACTGCCAAATCAGATCAACAAATCAGAGTCCGAATCAACCACGAGACCGGACAAAACGAGTTGGAATTTTTGGAGGCGAAGCCCTGCTAGATTGAAGACTCAGATCTAAAAAAGATTCAAACTTTAGGGCTTCGAGGACTTGTTCATCCAGATCTGGTGCTCGGCGATCGTCAACGCCAAATAAGGCAGGTGTTCGAGAGGACCGGATCTCAGATCTACGCAGGCGTACTCCGGATCAAAGCTTGGTCTTTGATCCCGAGAATTAAAGGCTACTATTTCCTTGGCGAAATAGTACACTCGACTATTATTTCCTTGGTGAAATAATACCCGTCGTACTGCGTAGATCCGACCTGATCTAGATCGCGCGGTGGTCCACGGATAAACCCCGGCGCAGGCGAAGAACCCACAAAGCGAGCGACCGCAAAACAGGAGCTCGCGATTTGTTCGACAAACAAGGATAAAAGTTGTAATCTTTCTTTTTTTCTTTTTCTTTGATTTTCATTGTAACCGGATCTTATAAAAAGACCAGATCTTTGTAACTCAAAAAGTTATTATTTTAGAGTGCAATGGAATCAATGAAGAAAGACACGATTTTTTCCGCGAACAATCTGGCGACCACAGTGGGAGAATCTGGCGACCACAGGGGGCCCCGCCGATCTCGCTGCCGAGATCGGAGCATCGTAGCCGCGGATCTCAATCCCGGTCGTGGAGGAGGTCGAATACGAGTTCGACCAACAGAAGTTCGAGGAATACTTGTCGTCCTCATCTGGATCAACCTCCCTCCGCAAGTCCAAGAAGTCCAAGTTCTCCTCCAGGAGAAAAATTCGTTGGTATGAAGACGTTGAAAACACCAACGAAGATCTCGCCCCGTTTGATGCCAAAGTCGCATCGGTGAGATTCCTCCAATTCCCAACCAGGTCGGATCTGCTCTGGCCAACCCTTCTGCCGCAGGGGGCGTAGATTCCTCCAATTCCCAACCAGGTCGGATCTGCTCTGGCCAACCCTTCTGCCGCAGGGGGCGTGGTGATTCTCTCGAAGAGAGCACGCCAAAGGCAACGTCAACGCCTTGCGAAACAGTTCGCAAAGGCCATGGAGTCCGTTGACGGGATCCGCTACAACGCGGATCTGAAGAACAAAAGAGGCAAGCAGCCTCAAGAGTGGATTCACAAACGCCGCGCGTTACTCGCACAAGCAAAAATTCTTGTGCAGGAGGCCAAGAAGTTGGAGGAGGGAAGAGTGGCCAAAAAGCCATTACCAACCCGCCAAGTATGGAGGCCGAAGCAGCCTCCAACAAAAGTTCAACCACCGGCGAATCAGCCAAAGTCGCCGATAATTCCAATAGCTTCTCCTGGAGATCATGTAGAATCATCCCGAAGGAAGAAGCTAGTTTTGGAGCGCCTCGATCCATTTCCTGAAGGACGATACAAAGCTCCTGTTCAAAATCGTTTGGGCCCAATGAAGAAGCCCAGAACGACTCAACACGCTGGGGGTCGCCGTCACCTCCAACGTGATAAAGAAATCAGGGCAGCTATGCACACCAATTTGCGCATTGAAGTCCAAGAGCCCGCTGAGAACTCACGCCCAAAAAGGCATGTTTCGAGGCGCGTAACTTTTGAAAGCCCGAAGAAGATAGTTCACTCTCAGAAGGAAACGTTATTGTCTGATGATGATTACGTTATACCTGAGAAATCATGCCAACACACGATAGGTTGCTCCGACTTTTAAACGGACGAGCTGTACTATCGTGCTGGGGGTACGAGCAAAACCAGAAAGAGAAGTCCTCGAAGGCTAGAAACTCAGTGCCCTTGTTCAAAGCTCATTCGGGCGGTACTGTCTGAGTGCAACTGCATCAAGGCAGTCACCGAGAGAGTTTCGATGTTCGAAAGGCTTAGTACCGAAGCGCCAAAACCAAGGCATAGGCGTTTCCGGCAAAGAAGAACGGTGATTGAAGATGGAGAATTTCCAAGGGTCACTACCAATATGACTAGCAAAAGGGCATCGACAAGGGATAATCCCGAGTCAATTCTGGAAGTACCCTGGTATTTAACTCGTCTGCAGTCTGGAGCCATTACACGAGAAACTTATGGTAGGGTTCGGACAAGATTATCGTCAGAAGATGAAGAATCAGATTCCTGCTCTGCTGTCGCATCAGATAATACGGTGTCCAGCGAAGGACAACCCCGCGAGTCATTCATGATAAGCGCAGAACAAGTGGCCAAGATGCTCGAAGAAACCATGGCTAAACAACAGGAGAGCTTCAGGTTCGAAATGCAGATGGCCATACAAAACATGAGAGAAATGCATGACTAACAAATTCAGGCACTGACGAACCAGCAAGGTGAACCAAGTCGCCGTAACCAGGTCGTTCAGGAAGAGGAGCACACGGATACGGATGAAGCTCATAATGCCAATAATCCTCCCGTCAATGCAGGGGGTGGTAATGAGGATGCTAGTCGTAATGCCACACTTCCGCCTCAGAATCGTGCTAACGAAAACACAGGCGAAAGTCTGAAGATCAAGAACCTCGAGAGCAAAAAACAGGCATTCCCTGTCCATACCCAAGAGAGTGGGAATCGATCCCATATCCGGCGAAGTTCAACCTAATTAACTTCACGCCGTTTGATGGGAAGGGTTCACCCACTCAGCATGTGATTTATTTCAAATCACACCTGGGGGTAATCTCTGGTAATGAGTCTCTGATGGTGCGGTCATTCGTCGGCACTCTTCGCGGAGCCGCCTTCGGCTGGTATCGCCGCCTCAAACCAGGTAGCGTGAACAGCTGGGACGATATGGAGACCATGTTCCTCACCAATTTCTTCGACGACGACACCGAGATATCTATCGGATCATTGCTCGATGAGAAGCAGAAAGATGGGGAGTTAGTCGACACCTTCGTCAAAAGGTTCCGGAACAAGGCGATGAACTGTCGGGACCCGATCACTGAGGAGTTCATCCTCCAGACTTACCACAACAACCTTGCACTGGACGTGTTGGAAGCAATGAGAACAGCGCCGTCTGACACTTGGAAAGACTTGAAGGTGCACGGTGAACAAGCCGAACGCTTCCTCCGAAGGAAGAAGGCCGAGAGGAACCGACCGACGGTTAATCCGCTCAACTCAAACTTCGCCTCTCGTGGTAAGGGCAAGACACCTGCAGCTGCTGATGGTGCAAATCAAACGTCACAACAGCAATCCCGAAGGCAGCAAAAGACTTCGGGTCCGAGACTCCAAAAAGAGTATTCTTTTAAGGACGAAGACGTTCCAGCCATCTTCGAATCCCATCAAACGTCACAACAGCAATCCCGAAGGCAGCAAAAGACTTCGGGTCCGAGACTCCAAAGAGAGTATTCTTTCAAGGATGAAGATGTTCCAGCCATCTTCGAATCCCTCCTTGGAAGCAACAAGATCAAGCTACCACCTATCACAAAAGAGTATAAACTGCTTCTTAATACTCCGACAAGTATAAGAGTATAAACTGCTTCTCAATCCTCCGACCGGTATAAGAGGTTAAACTGCTCCCTGATACTCCAACAGGTATATGAGTCTAAACTGTTTCCTTTCTTTCATGGGAAGTTCCTGGAGAATACCATGCTTGATATTCTTAAGGATAACCCGGACACCCAACTGAGTACAATACCATACCCAGTTTTGCAAAGGAAGCTGGGGGTGGATGATTCATGTAACGGGAAGTTCCCAAAAGAAATCCATATAGTGTATTCTTAGGGATAATCCAGTCACCGCAGCAAGATGATGAATAAGAAACTCCCATTCAAATTCTCACCGCGTCTGTGCACTCAACACTCTCCCCCTCTCGATTCCCCCAATGAACGAGAGTTCCACAAATCGAGCGATCAAACCTTCCTACAGTTAGGATCGTCTCAAATCTCCCGATTGGTCAAACCTTCCTACAGTTAGACACTCTCTCTGTTAGAGTCTGGACGTAAAGTTCCTGATTGGTCAAACCTTCTTACAGTTAGGACCACAGTCAAAATCCCCTCTCGATTCTCCCAATGAACGAGAGGTCCACAAATCAAGCGATCAAACCTTCCTACAGTTAGGATCGTCTTAAACCTTCCATTCGGTCAAACCTTTCTACAGTTAGGACCAAAACCAAAAACCCCTCTCGATTCCTCCAATGAACGAGAGGTCCACTTTCAAATCGAGTGATCAAACCTTCCTACAGTTAGGGTCACCTCAAACCTCCCACTTGGTCAAACCTTCCTACAGTTAGGACCAAAACCACGATTCATTCTCGATAAACGAGAAATTCATCTTTAGTTCGATAATCAAACCTTCCGACAGTTAGGGTTATCCGAATCTTTTTGATTCTCGGAGTGGAGATCCCACTCTTAGTTTCACCTTTCCGGATTCTGGGGGTGGAGATCCCACCTCGAGTCTCCTTTCCTTCTTTGTTCGGGGAATAGAATATAAAATTCTTCCTTCCCCATACCAATCCTTTTCGAAGAATTCAGGATTCATCCTAGGAAGTTTATCCCGAATCCTAAGCAGGGATAAGTCTGCGCCTAACACGCGCTGCCGGTTTAGTCTTTTTCCGTACAAAAAGACACCAGAGTTCGATTCTGGGGTATTCTATCCTGAAACCTAAGCAAGGATAAGTCTGCGCTTAACCCGCGCTGCCGGTTAGTTCTTAACCGTTAAAAAGAACACCCGTTCACATATTCAACATTGTGACAGGTTGTTATTAATAACACCAGAATCCATGCCTTACACGCGTGGGGAATTTCATCCTGAATCCTAAGAAAGGATATGCCGACGCCTAACACGCGTCGCCGGTTTAGTCTTTTACCGATTGAAAAAGACACCAGAATACCAGTCTGGGGTATTTTATCCCGAAGCCTAAGTAGGGATAAGTCAACGTCTAATACACGTTGCCGGGTAGCCTATTCCCGTAACAATGGTGAAGTCTACATATTCGAAGTGAAGCCTATGTATTCAACATCATAGCACAAAGTCTAAGAGCGTTAACTCTCTTAGCACAACGTTACATGTGGAACGGATTTAGACAATCCGCATGCTAGCCCGACTCAAACGGTAGTCGGTAAAGGCTAATCAAATCCGTTGAAGGCTGAGGGTTAGCCAAAAAATCCTAAAGTCAACGCCTAACACGCGTCGTCGGGTAGTCTATTCCCGTGAGAAAGACGAAGTCTACGTATTCAATATCGTAGCACTAAGAGCGTTAACTCTCTTAGCACCACGTCACATGCGGGATTTAGATAATCCGCATGCTAGCCCGACTCAAACGGTAGTCGGTAAAGGCTTATCAAACCCGTTGATGGCTGAGGGTTTTCCAAAAATCCTATAAATACGAGAGTCACTGACGCATCAGCTTTATTAGTTGGTCTCGTGACTTGAGCATCCAACGACATTCGAAACCCTAGGGTCAACGCCGGACAACGTGTAACCCTAGGTCAACGCCAGTCAAGGCGTTGCGATCAAAAAGTCAACGTACGACGTTCAAAACCCTAAGGTTAACGCCGGATAACGCGTAACCTTAGGTCAACGCCGCTTAACGCGTTGCGATCAAAAAGTCAACGTACGACGTTCAAAACCCTAAGGTCAACGCCGGTCAACGCGTAACCCTAGGTCAACGCCAGTCAACGCGTTGCGACCAAACAGTCAACGTACGACATTCGAAACCCTAGGTCAACGCCGGTCAACGCGTAACCCTAGATCAATGCCGATCAATGCGTTGCAATGAAAGAATCAATACTCCGAAAAGTATACGAGTAC
This sequence comes from Asparagus officinalis, assembly GCF_001876935.1. Taxonomy (NCBI): domain Eukaryota; kingdom Viridiplantae; phylum Streptophyta; class Magnoliopsida; order Asparagales; family Asparagaceae; genus Asparagus; species Asparagus officinalis. The sequence goes on along the minus strand of NW_017972896.1, from coordinate 23,900 downwards.
AAACTGCTTCTTAATACTCCAATAAGGTATATGAGTATAAACTATTCCCTATTTTTGGTTGAGAAGTTCCTGGAGAATATTTTTTAAATATTCTTAAGGATAACTCAACAACACTACGCCGGACAACGCGTCGCAAATATAGACTCAACGCCAACAATCGATGGTCAGCTAAAGATTAGAAAATCAGGAATTGACTTCAAAGTTTAAAATTCCGACAACGGTCAGACAATAAATGCAGCACCGGAACTCTTACAGATATTCGACAAAGCACCGAATAGCCTGGAGGATTGAAGGAATCAAGAACAGAAGCCATTCCAAGGTCCCGTTACACCGACTGAAGGTTGGGACAATCATATCCAAAGTATTCCAGACTCTTCTATAAAAGAACGAGGCTGAAATACTTTGGAGGGGGTATCTGTAGGCATATAAAATTGCTTATAGGTCCCTTAGCACAGCTCGGCACAAACCGACGAACCAACGAGGCGACGAGGTTGACGAATCGCACGCAAGCAACGGAATACATCCATTCGCGTGTGGAATCAAGCCAAGTGTTCAAAGAGTCAACGAGTCATCCAACCATGGGCAGACTCGGACGAATCACGATCGAATCAAGATCAGTTTCGGACTCAAAATCAGGAATCGGATCTACTGCCAAATCAGATCAACAAATCAGAGTCCGAATCAACCACGAGACCGGAGAAGCCCTGCTGGAGTGAAGACTCAGATCTAAAAAAGATTCAAGCTTTAGGACTTCGAGGACTTGCTCATCCAGATCTGGTGCTCGGCGATCGTCAACGCCAAATAAGGCAAGAGTTCGAGAGGACCGAATCTCAGATCTACGCAGGCACACTCCGGATCAAAGCTTGGCCTTTGATCCCAAGATTTGGGCGATTGTTTCCTTGGTGAACCAATCCCCCCCGGCTATTATTTCCTTCGTGAAATAATACCCGTCGTACTGCGTAGATCCGACCGGATCTAGATCGCGCGGTGGTCCACGGATAAACCCCGGCGCAGGCGAAGAACCCACAAAGCGAGCGACCGCAAAACAGGAGCTCGCGATTTGTTCGACAAACAAGGATAAAAGTTGTAATCTTTCTTTTTTTCTTTTTCTTTGATTTTCATTGTAACCGGATCTTATAAAAAGACCGGATCTTTGTAACTCAAAAAGTTGTTATTTAAGAGTGCAATGGAATCAATGAAGAAAGACACGATTTTTTCCGCGAACACCTAGCCCTTAAAAACTACTTGTTACAGGGGGCCTGATCGAGTAGAAGCTCGTTTCTCAGCTTTCTTTTATGTATAAGCTCCTTGCTAACTTTGAAAAGGTACTAGCCCAGGAGAAAAAGGCTAGGAAGGCAGCGAAGGAGAAGGCCGCGGCTCTGGAGGCCAATTTGAAGTGCAATGAAGGCAAATGGTGTCGAGAGCTAGAGATCAAGGACGACACGATTAGAGGACTCCAGGGGCACACGCTAAGCACTCGACCACTATCAAAAAACTCAAAGAGGATTCGGCCAAGCTCCAGAGGGATAACAGTCGTCTCTAGTAAGGGATCACCGAGTGGGATGGCCGAATCAAATATTTAGGTGAGGAGCTTGAGGTCAAGAGGCGTGATAGGCTTGAGGCACAGGAATGCACCCATTCGGATCGTTGGGCGATCCAAAATTTGGAGTTGGACTTCAGGGAGGAGCAGTCGACCAATGAGGCATCTAAGGCAACTATTGATGCCTTGGAGGCCCGGCTTGCTTACCTAGATTTGAAAGAGCGCAAGGTGGAGGTGGTGGAGAAGTTCCGCCACAATCCCCTAGGCATGGTCAAAGTTGCTTTAGCTTGTAAAACCGGCTTCAATTATCTTGCCTCCTTGCTTCCTCTGAACTCTTGACCCGCCCTAGACATCCTATATCCCTCTCGAGTCTCTTGTTGCCTTGACTTATTGAAGGAGATTGAGACAAGAGAAGGGGGTATAACGCTAGAGGTGAACGATTGGGACAACGACGGTGAGCTAGAGGATGACCAAGAAGTCACCCCGCTTTCCACCCAAGCACTACCTACCACTCAACCGGTTCTAGCTCCTGAATCAAGGGCCACTCTGCCCAGTCATACCCTGATTCGAGCTGAGGTATCTGAGGCCTTGTATCTCTCTTTTTTGTCATAAATATGGATGTAGGTGATAATGTAAATACCTCAAAATATGAAATAATTTTTTTAGGTTTGTTGGCCTTTCAAACTATCACGTCTCAACTTTATTTTGTTTTGATGTCTTTGAACATTGTGGTTTAAGTCGACTATGTATGTTGAAATGACTTGGACGCGTGTCTTGGACTTAATGAGGGCATCAAGGTCTTTGGTTGGAGTTGACTGAATGGTTGGATCGTCTTGGTTTTATCCTAAAAAGGTACCAAGGTCTTTAGCTGGGTGCCTTGGACTTAATGAAGGTGCAAAGGTCTTTTGTCGAGGACGACCGAAAGGTTGGAGTGCCTTGGTCTTATGATGCCAAGGACTTTTGTTGAGTGCCTTGGACTTAATGAGGGTGTCAAGGCCTTTTGAGGTCAGAGTCGATCGAAAGATTGACGTGCCTTGGTCTTATGGTGCCAAGGGCTTTTGCTGTTGTAAAGATAGATACCGCGAGAGTACAATATAAGAGTTAGTACTCAACGATTTTATATTCATAAACAACATTTACATTTATAATTATTGAAAGTATTTTTTGAGGTGTTTGACATTCCAAGAATGCTGGTATGTGCCTGGGCGCAATTCTTCAAGGACGATGTAGGGTCCATCCTAGTTGTGAGCCAATTTGTCGCGCTTGGTGTCCCTATCAAAAGCTGCTTTTCAAAGGACGAGATCGTCAACTGTAGGCTGTCTAAAAATTACTACAGCTTTATCATCACGATTTCAATCACCCCTGTGTTTCTTAGTGATGAGAGTTACATATTAACGACTCTCACACTTTAAAGAGTCAAATGCAAGGATTACAACATGATGATCTTTGTAGAACTTGAAAAAGAGATTATAATTAATAATCTTTTCAAAGCAAAACGCGAGGTCCATCCCCGCATATTAACTATAAAACGTGAGGGGCCACCCCCGTGTTCCAACTCTAAAATGTGAGGGTCACCCCCCGTATTCTAACTCCAAAACGTGAGGATCACCCCCACGTTTCATAGGCTAAACGTGAGGATCGCTTCAAAACGTGAATCTCACGTTTGACATTTTCAATTGCAATTTGAACGATTCAAAACCATTTTCCACATAATAGGCCATTAAGCCCCCATTATGGAGAGATTTATGGGATCAGTTACACCCCTAGATCTCTATAAATAGCTAAGAATTCAGCTGAATAAGATATTATTTTTTAGGGGGGAGTTGGGAATTGGCTCTTGAATTCTATTTACATTGAATTCTAAAGATCAAGAGATCAGCTTTTTGGCTTAAGGGATTAATCTCCTTTGTTGAAATTAACTCTTTTTAAGAGTTCCTAACTCAACCAGAGTTCAAAACTTGCTTAGCAAGTTTTTCCCGACATAAAAGTCAGAAGGAAAGATCAGCGTTCCACGAAGCAAAGTGTTCAGATCCTCAACGAGATACAAGAATAAAACTCTCATCACCACCAAGAAGAACCCAGCCTTAAACAAAGGAAAGGATCTCCATCAATTCTTCTCTCTTGTGTAAATCGAGAAACTGATACCAAAGTTATAATTTTTTTCTAAGTCAGTTAGAGAAAGATTACTTTGAGAGATTGTAATTACTCTTTTCCTAAGTTAGTTAGGGAGATTAATACTAATTTATTTCTTAGTTTTCTTGCAATTTTTCCCACAAACACTAACATTGAACATTCGGGGGTGGACTTTGTTGTTGTAGTGTCAGGTGATGTGCTGCTGATTGACGACTTGGGATCGGAGGGCTTTTTCTCAGACTTCGTCAATGAGGTCGAGTCCGATTTGAAGACCCTCTACATTCAAGTCTTCGTCAAAATATTACAGTCGGATTATTGTCATGCCGACTTCAACCGGAGTGACTGCTTCGGTTCCATAGGCCAACTTGATGGGGGTTTCTCCTATAAAGTTCTTGTGAGTTGTGTGGTAGGACCACAAAATCCTAGACAACTCTTCAACCTAATTATCCACCACTATGTCTACCTTCTTCTTTAGGGCTTGGAGGATGTATTTGTTAGTGACTTCGGCAAGTCCATTGCATTTGGGGTGTGAGACCGAGAAGAATTTGAGTCGGATATTCCACTCTTCACAAAAATTTTTGTATCCTCCATTATTGAATTGAGTGCTGTTGCCCGTCACAAATACAAGGGTACACCAAATCGGTAGGCAATAGACTTTCGCACTAAGTTTGTGACGTTGCTCTCACCAATCTTAGCTAAGGGCTCGGCCTCGATCCACTTAGTAAAGTAGTCGATGGTGATAATCAAAAAGTTTTGCTGCTCATAAGTTATGAGGAGAGGACCGAGCAAATCTAACCCAGACTGGGTGAAAGAATTAGGCTCAAAATGGAGGTGAGCTTAGTGGTTGTTGCTCACGGGATAGACAAGAAGAATTAGCACTTCTTGCACACAGAGAAAAGTTTTTTAGATTTGGCTAGTATAGTGGGCCAATAGTACCCCTAGTGAATGATCTTTTGAGTGAGAGTTCTAGCCCCAGGGTGCTTCCTACAAGTTCTTTTGTGAATCTCTCAGAGAACATAATCAGCCTCAATAGGTGAAGACATTGGAGATAGAGCCTCACACTACTACTGGAGTATGACAGTCAATAAAACTAGTTGTTAAGTATGAGATAGCGGTGAGCGCTCCATTGAAAACTCCTATCTTCAGCGGCATTCTCTGGTAGGGTCCTCCGTGTTAGATACTGGCTGATGGGATCGATCCAGCACAGCTCAATAGGTGTCTTAGCTTGCATGACAACCTCTAATGCCTTGATGATGCTAGGGCATTTGAGGGTATCATTGTACACTGGCCCCGAGCTACTTCCCAAGCTGGTTGATCTGAATCTTGATAGAGCATTCACCCAAGTGATGAGGGCCCAGAGGACTTGGGTGGTTTTGAAATCAGCCAAATTGGCTAATAGATCTTTAGCCGCTTTCAAATATTAAACCATCCTAGAATCTTTGGCTGCATACTCTCCATTCACCTGATGGACAATAAGTTAGGAGTCGGCCGAGATATAGACGCATCTGGCTCTTACTACTAGGATAGCTTGAAGACCCGCCGGAAGTGCTTCATACTCGGCCTCATTGTTAGAGGCCGAGAACGTAAAAGTAATGGAGTGCTCGCGCGTCGACCCGTCAGGGCTGCGCAAGACTACTCCTGCTCCGTTGCCAGTTTCTCCAGAGGATCCATTCACCTTTAACAACCACTAAGAGTCAAATTATACTGAATCGTACACGGTGACACATCTTGGCTGAGATGCATGGGTCTTGACTGCTTGAGACGTCGATGGCTCCTGCCGGGCCGGTGGTGAAGGTGTGGCTGGCTTATCGTCTGGTAAGGTCGACTCGATGAGGAAATCAGCTAAGGCTTGGGCTTTGATTATTGTTATTGGCTCTAACTGTACATCGTGCTCGCTCAGCTTGACTAACCAGGGGACCATTTTTCCTAAAGTGGTGGGGTTGCCAAGAGCTTTCTTCAGAGGCAAGCTTATGTTTGTTGGAAAATTTGAAATAAGAAAAATAATGAAAGAATCGTATTTGATTTATTCTCTCTAACTGCTTAGAAAAAGAATGATTACAACTCTCTCGATTTCGATTACAATTGGATTTCCTGATTACAAAAGAGAGGAGAATGAATTTGACTATCCCCTTTGTTTAAAACTGGGTTCTTCACGGTGGCGATGGAGTGCCTCCCTCGAATGCTCGCGTCGAGTTTGCTCTCCATTGACGATCCGAACGTCTTGATTCACTGGAACGTGGTCTTCTCCTCATGATTTGATGTTGTGGAGGACTTGCAAAGCAAGTTTGAAACTCTAGACGAGTTGATAACTCAGATCGAGTTTAGAAACTCAGAATGAGTTTAAACTCTGTAACAGAGTTGATTTAAACCGAAAATCGGTTAATAAGCCAGGGATGAAAGCTCTAAGGAATGCTCCAGAGATTGAGCGAAGACCCCCCCTTTTCTGATCTCCAGATCCGAGATATCCCCAAGATCCGAAGATGATCTACTCAAGAGGTTGTCGATCTCTCCTTTTACGATCTGTTTTTGATGCAAAAAGCCGATCCCCTAACTCAATTGAGTTTCTGGTATATATAGGGGATTAAGAGTGATAACTACCCCCTTAATCTGCTCCTAAGTGGGGCGGAAATCCCTCAAATCATGGGGGGAAAACGGTTCTTGGAACTGTTTGGTTCGTGTTTGAATGAGTCAAACGCTAAAAATGGCGTTCTGGGCCCGAACTCTACGTGTTAGACTAAAAACACAGAGTTGGGCCTATGTTGGGTGGCTGAATGCACAGGCCGCGATGCGTTGTAAATCTGAAACGCAGAGTTGGGACACAGAGATGAACTCTGCGTTTTAGACCTGAGACGCAGAGTTGGAACACAGAGATGAACTTTACGTTTTAGACCTGAGACGCAGAGTTAGAACACAGAGATGAACTCTATGTTTTGGACCTGAGATGCAGAGTTGGGTTCTGCATAGACTCTGCGCTTTAAGTCCACGAACTCTGCATTTTGACTCTGGAATGTAGCCACGGCCTCTGCATTTCGAGTTTGGAATGCAGCCACGACCCACGACCTCTGCATTTTGACTCTGGAATGTAGCCACGGCCTCTGCATTTCGAGTTTGGAATGCAGCCACGACCTCTGTATTTTGAGTTTGGAACGTAGCCACGACCTCTGCGTTTTGAATCTGGAACGCAGTCACGACCTCTGCGTTTTGAATCACAAATGCGGTCACGACCTCTGCGTTTTGAGTTTAGAACGCGGGCATGACCTCTGCGTTTTGAATTCAGAATGCGGACATGACCTCTGTGTTTTGAATCTTGGATGCAGAGGTGACTCTCAGGCGGGCTCGGCGAGCTTCAAGCTAAGTCCAATGTTCAGACGAAGTCCAGTCTTGCAGACGGACTTCAGAACATAACTTGCTGCGAAGAACATGTCATAACTTTCAAACCGTAAGTCGGAATTGGACGAATTATATATGAAAATCGGCTATCTCGACGAGATGGAGCCGACCAAACCAACCCCAACGGGTTTGGTTTGCTCCGTCAGTTTTGCCAAATTCCTCACGGTTTGAGAGATATCTGCGTTTTAATATGAAGGGACCGTCAATTTGTAGTCTCTTTCGCTAGAGTGTTGCAAAGATCGTCACCTTGTAACCTTCGTCTTGGCTCCTTGAAAATATAAGAGTCATCAGATTGTAACTCCCAATGTTGATTGTGAAGACTGTTGAATTAGAGCTTTCATTAGTTATTGTGAAGGTCGTCAGATTATAACCTTCCTCGATCTATGTGAAAGTCTTTAAATTGTAACCTTCTGGAAGTCGTCAGATTGTAACTTCTATCATCGGTGTTTGATGGGGATTGGCTATCTATTATGATTTTTAGACAACCTACAAAACCCCCTCCAAAGTTTTCAAAAGTTCGCGGTTGACTGGGACGAATTTTCGGAATACTTTGGATCTTAACTCTGATCTTGGAGTTATTGATTCCTTATCATAAGGAGTTGTTCTTTGCACCCGCTTCGAAGGCATCTTGGTTGAAGGGGTTTTCCACGCAGGACTTGTGTGATGATGAGCTTCAAATAGAAACTGTAGCGATGGTACAAGCTACTCATGAGCAGAAGCCATCAAACGTCACGTCACGGCTCACCTCCATTTAGCTGATATGTAACAACCGTAAATTTTGATACGTATTTAAATAAAATTTTCTAGTATTTAAAATATTATATTATATTTTATTAATATTTTTCCTAATTTCTGGAATTTTTTGAGTTTTTAAAATAAATAAATGAATAAATAAATAAATAAAATATATAGTCTTGTATTTATTAGTTCTGCTAAATATTAATTTATAGTTTACTGAAATTTTTTTATATATATAAATATTTGGTCACTGACATTATTAATGACCTTGTTATTATTGATATAACCTGAGCATAGTACAGTAACATATAAATATAAATATAAATATTTTTTTTGGTTATTAATAATTTATTAATATAATTCTTATTCTGAATTTTATGTAAATATTTTCCATAATATTTTTCTCCCTTATTTCTCTCTCTTTTGAATTCTTTCCATAATCCCTCACAATCAATCCCCTAATCACTATTTAACACATTCCTTTTTTTAATCCCGTAATTCTCTCCCTCTCTCTTCAATAATTCACTCCAGCTCATATTTCTTTTCTCTCTCCAATCTCTTTTCAAACCCCAACAAATCTTCTCTCTCTCCAATCCTCTCTCTGTCCTCTTATTTCCATCACAACCATCATCTCTCCCTTCGTTCTCTCTCTCCATCAGCTCACCCCAAATCTCTCCTCGATCTCCTTTATCCTCCAAAAAACCCAACCAGACCTCCTCCTCCACCCGAAACCGAGCACCGCAAGCCTCGCTCCTGAACACGCCGACCAGGCCCTGCGAGCTGCCCTGCGCCCGGTCGCCAACCCCTTGCTCGCCACCTCGCGACCACACCTTGGCAGTAGCTCACTCCTCGCGTGACTCCAGTCCGCTCCTTCGCCACCTCAGCCGGTCCCCTGAGCCTCCACGAACCCCACCTTGGTCGTTGCGTCGCTGGCGGACATCGACCCCAACCGCACCACCGTCCGCCTCCCGCCAACGCCCGCCGTCCCCCACGCCTTCCACCTACTCGACCACCACCTCCTCTGCTTGTTACCTTTCCACCGCCGGCCACTGAGCGCACCGCCCCACCCCTTCGCGGCGGCCAATCAAGCCGAACCAGCGACGCCCTGAGCTCAGATCCGCCGTGAGCTCCTCCTTCAGCCGCTGTCGACGCCGTCTCGTTGTCCTCACATCGCCGACAACCCCGACAACCCCTCTCCGCTGATCCTCTCTCCCGTCGCCGCCAAGTCCAACGCCACGAACCAAGGCAAGTCCCCTTTGGACTTGCTATTCCCTGTATTCTTTTGAATTATATACTGTTAGTATTTATAGGATGATTAACTCCTACAACATTAATTAGTAACATGTTATATGTTGTTTAAAGACTATACATAAGCGCGGTGATGAATTTTAGACACCACTAGTGCGGTATTTTCACACATCGTTAGCAAGATCCCGCTTGCTCAGAACTATTTTCCTATAAATTATGAATTATCTGTTATGTTAATTTGTGGTAAATTATCTGTGTGGATGTAATGAATAATATTAAATAAATTTTAATTATGGGATAAATAGTATTTTCAGGACAAATATAATAAATTAAAGAGTTTATTTTGAATAACAAAATTATTATAATATTTTTAGAATTTATGTTGCGGAAGAAAATTATTTTAGAATGATAAATGTTTTTAAAGAAGTTATTTTGGAAAAGGATTATTTTTTATGATCGTGTGATTGATAGTTGAAGAACATGACATTTCATGTACATTGACACCGACATGATGACACTCTTATTTATACTCATTCATTGTCACATATGCATGCCTGATTCATCGCTAGTCTATATAGTCATGTTCATCATATGATTTGCATAAAATAGTTATATTTATTTTTATTTCTTGTTTTATTGATAACCGTTAGTAGTTCATGTTCTTAGTGGCCTAGCGTGTCGTGTATAGGACGTAGATACCTGTGATTTGTTGACTTAGAAAAGCTAGAAGAGTTGAGATGGGGATTCCTGGTTTAGGTGATCGGATGTGATAGTTAATTATTCCAGGCTCGCACCAACGATATTCATGTGTAGCGTTGGGGTGGGTCTGAGGTGCAGTGATATTGATTTTCGATTATTCCAGGCTCGCACCAACGATATTCTTGTGTAGCGTTGGGGTGGGTCTGAGGTGATATGATATTGTGATTATTGATTATTTCCAGGCTCGCACCAACGATATTCCTGTGTAGCGTTGGGGTGGGTTTGAGGTGATATGATATTGTGATTATTGATTATTTCCAGGCTCGCACCAACGATATTCCTGTGTAGCATTGGGGTGGGTCTGAGGTGATGTGATATTATGCTTGTTGATTATTTCCAGGCTTGCACCAGTGAAATTCTTGTGTAGCACTGGGGTGAGTCTGAGGGGGGTAGTGAAAAGTTGTACGTAAATGATTTGGTGAACCAGTGAGTTGTGATAGGATGGCTAGTTGTGTTCTTTTCATACATAGATTAGGGTTAATATTTAATTATCTACAATTTGAGACATATGGTATATACATGAGGGTTTCCTTGTTTGGATTATTTCGCTCGACGTACTACGTCTCAAGTTGTAGATTTTTAGGTATTAATTCTATCTAGTTGTATGACCTTGTTATGTGGATGATTATAGGATGACTTGCTGCATGATCTTGTTACTTGGTTGATTTTTGGTCTCATCTGATTAATTGTGTTCCAGTTGCATGCCTCTATCGTTATTACTATCATCACATGTCCTATTTCTATTTCTGTTATAGGATTGACCACACATATATTATCATTACTGTTATTGTATTTGTTCCTGCCTTGGGGGATCTTGCCGTGTGTTTCACACGCTGACGTACTCCTATTTTCTGGGTGTACGTCAGATTTAGGAGACGGACAGCCTCAGTTCGGGATAGTACAAGAGCCAGAGGATTTGTAGCAATGAGGTCTTCCAGATGGATCAGAAGAACAATCTGAAGCTTAGACTTTTCTTTATGTAGTAGTTGATAAGCGCTAGATCTCTTTTGCAGAACCTTACTTTAGTCTGATATTGGATTTAGTTATTTTAGCAGTACTTTCCTTTATTTCTGTTGGATTATGTATTTTTATATTTTAGTTGGGCCGTTTTGTAATAAGGGCGTGTTTGACCCATATGTTTAGGTCTGGGATGATTTATCATTGATGATATGTCTATTTCTTATTCTGGGTTGTCATTATATTCTTGCTATGTGTGATCGGCGACCTGTGACTTCGCATTGTACTTATTTCCAGACGCTTAGCGTATTGGATTGAGAAGAAAAGAAAAAAAAATAGTAGTGTATATTTCTTCTCAATCTAATACGTCGCGGGCTTGTTCACGTTCCTGTTCCCGTGTATTTTGGGAAGTGGGGCGTGACATGATGGGCCCGCAAACATTCATAGGATTTATGGCAAACCCTCAGCCATCAACGGATTTGATAAGCCTTTACCGACTACCGTTTGAGTCGGGCTAGCATGTGAATTATCTAGGTCCGCTCCACATGTAACGTTGTGCTAAGAGAATGAACCCTCTTAGTCTTGATGCTATGATTTTGAATACATAGACTTTGTTATTTTCACGGGAAAAGACTAACCGGCGACGCGTGTTAGGCGTAGACTTATCTCTAATTAGGGATCGAGATAAAATCCTCCATGCATGTGAGGCATGGATTTTGGCGTTATTAATAACGGCTTACCACGATGTTGAATACGTGGGCTTTTGTCCTTTTTACGGCAAAGACTAACCGGCAACGCGTGTTAGGCGTAGACTTATCCCTACTTAGGATTCGGAATAAAATTCCCCATGCATGAAGGCATGGATTTTTGGTGTTGTTTCTTCCTGTGTTACTTGAAACACTGAAAGAAAGTTGGAAGTGCCAGAGGTGTAGTATTAACTTGGCATGAATTTTCACTTAGAGTGAAATTCAGAAATTTTCTTGATTATCGCTAGGATAATTCTAGAAAATCTTTAATCCACTGGGGATTTTATAATGAAAACTTGCTATTCTTATTGAAAAAGAATTAACAAGTTCATTGGGGGGTTTGACTGTTAGAGGTGTGATGTTAACTTAACAGTATTTTATGGACCTATTGCTCTATTGAAGAGAGTCGATAAGTTGATTTGGTCGTCAGAGGTGTGGTGTTAACTTGACGGGTTTGTGGACCTATCGCTCTATTGAAGAGAGTCGATAAGTGGATTTTTTCGTCAGAGGTGTGGTGTTAACTTGACGGGTTTGTGGACCTATCGCTCTATTGAAGAGAGTCGATAAGTGAATTTTGTCAGATGTGTGATATTAACATGACAAGAATTTGTTACGATCGGAGCAACTTTGGGAACTTATCATCCTGTTGAAGATGATTGATAAGCTGATTGTAGACGGTAAAAAATACCTCTGTGGACTTGCAGGAAATTCACCTGAGTGATCAACTCGCCTGCACGAGTCAGAATCAACAGGAGATAGCAGAATTTCGCCTTTTACACAACTCGCCTGCCCGAGTCCAAAGTCGAATCCGCCTGCAAATCTTAAGGCTGTCAGTACAGCTGGGTATACGCTACCCCATGTACCGGCACAGGCTTTCCCATCCCTCTCGACCTGAGAGGGGAGAGAGCACAGTACTCTAGGACTGTCGAGTAGCCGTTCACGGTACGAGTGATCGGATAGGTGTCAGATCCACCTGAACATTCATAAATGCGGTTCACCTCACCTATCCAGGTTGAGAGCTGGATCCGCCGGCACTCGGCAAGTTGGCCAGATCCACTCGAGTACCGTACACCTACTTCACCATCTCTCCTGACCGGAAAGGAGAAGGCACCATGCTCCAAGCACGCCGAACGGCCACACACAGTACGAATGATTGGATAGACGCCAAATCAATCTACGAACTCATAAATGTGGTTCATTAATGCTGGTCAAATCCACTCGAATAGTGGGCAGCCGTTGCCTCACATACAAGGATGGGCCTTCCCATTCTATGTGACACGGCATAAAGCATAATCCCTCGAATGACTATTCATAGTACCGAGAGGCGGCAAGACATCTCTCAACAGGATATGGTCACATCCCATGATTCAAGGAGCGACCACGCCGCTTCTCCGCTATTTAGGAACTTCTTCCAGCCATGAAGAAGGGGAGGTTCAAACTTGGTTCAAGTTCAGTTCAGCTTTCCTTCCAAGTCAAGAAGAAAAGATTCAGCTGTTTAACCGTTCAAGCGATTCGCTCATAGTTGAATCAGCTAATTGAACCACTAGCTCTCAATCCTCGATATGATTGAGACCGAGCTGTTGTGTTGCATTATCCTTGCATCACAGCACTACTGCCTAGTTCTGAGCTCTGATCGTCGGCGAACTAAGCAGACCTGAACTCCATCGACTCGAGTTTCTACTGCGTACTGAAGCTCTCCAGCAACCTTAGTCAAACGGTCCAAGGGAAGCAGACTCGATACAAGCATCGAGCGAAGCATCCTGTAGCCACCTAAAGTCCCCACACAAAACAAAGAAGGCATTCCCTCTGCTTCTGTTGTAATTTCGATTCATTAGTTTGTAATAAGCTTTCTTATCAATATAAACGAAACTCCCTGTTTTCGGGAAATCCAAATTTACACCTACAGAAGATGGCGACCACAGTGGGAGCAGCTGTTTCATCGAACGAAATGGTGGTGGCTTAATTTGATGAAGTTGTTGTTGGGACGACCGTGGAGTCCCTGGAGATTGAGTTCGACTAGGCCAAGTACGAAGAGTACTTGTCTTCTTCCTCCTCTGGTGGCGATGCTTCCCGCAAACGCCACATAGTCGTGCGCCGAGGCTGACCTCAAACGATCAAAGCCTCTGCACCTGAGGGTTCCACCCGTGTCTCCTCAGGGGAACCCACTCCCTCAGAGTCGATCAAGGCTAAGCCAATGATCGAGAGCAAGGGACAAGGGTCTGCCAAATGGGTCGCCAAGCGGTCCCCGCAGACACCTATCCCGAAGGAAACGCCGGTTCGCTCTGGCACCAACTACACTGCCACAGCCCATGGTGATGCTCTCCTCGCTGGAAGAGCTAGCTAACAGCGATGGCAGACACTCGTCAGATAGGAGGCCCAAACCTCCGTTTCCCACAACGGCCCGAATCATTGTACGGACCCGAGAAACTCTAGACGAGAAGGCAAACTGCCCGACGTCGGAAAGCCCTCCAAATCAGGAGCGCCGACCGAGGAAGGCAGGGCCACCCGCTCAGGAGGACTTTGCTTCTCAGGTCACATCCCTGATGCGAATAAACCACACCGAGCGAGCGAGCCTACCCGAGTAGGCGAATCCACGAAGGCTGGCGAGCCTCGCCATAACTCTTTGGCGGATAAACGTAAAGGCAAAGAAGTAGGCGACACCTCACGAACCCGCTCGTCCAAATGAAGGGTTGAGACCCACCTACGTACTGGAGTTCTACCAAATGCGAAGACTCGCCAGTCAAGGCGAGATCGCCGCACTCCAGCACCAAAGCATTCCACCCAGCGTGCACCAGAGAGCACGTCCAAAGATCTATCGTGCACTCACCCGAGCGACTCTTCTGAGGCTGGGGGTTGTCACCAACCACCCACAGAAGACCTCCGAGAATACTTAACTCGCAAACGCACTATACATGAGGCGAATCCTCAGTGCCACTGTGAAAGGCTCATCCACATGGTCCTCGCCAACTGCCAATGCGTTGGAACGGCGAAACCTTCGGTGTTTGAGAGACTTTCTCAACAGTCCTCTCGACCAAAGCCCTCCTGTCGAAGGCGTCGTCACCAAAAAGGACGTGCTGCCGACGACCTAGAGCTCCCGTCCGCCACAGTTAACATGACGGACAAGGGCAAGATGGTACTCTCCGACTCGCCAGACTCGGACTTTGTCCTAAGGCCTAACTCTCGGTTCGCCCAACGACACCAAGAGGAGGGTATATACCAGCGTACCTATAGTCACAGAGGGGTAAGCATCGGGTTCGATTACTCCACCTTATCCCCTCCCTCCTGCGGCGAAGACGAGGTTCACTCGGTGGCAGCCACGTCCCAAACCTCGCGCTCAAGCCAGGACGCGATGGCAAGGGTACACATGACTGAACTCAACCCTGACCAGACGGTCGCCCAGAAGCTCGAAGAGCAACAATCGACCATTGATTCCCTAAGGGAAATGATGGAACAACTTCTGAACAAAAAGCAGAAGAAAAAGAGAGCCCAACGTCCCTTACCCCGGCAAACAGGAGATAGGGAGTGGGTACCTCCTCACCGTCCAGCAACCGAGACAGAAGATAATCCGCATTCCGATTACTCTTCCAAGACGTCGCTAGGAACGTCGTATACTGGGGGTAGCACCCGCGACAAGAGGCTCGACGAGTTCCAGAACCAACTCAACGCACTCAAGCTTCAGCAGAACATGAACAAGCTGGGGGTGGTACGACCCTACCCTGTCGAATGGGATACGGTCCCCTACCCGGCGAAGTTCAAGCCAATCAATTTGGTGCAGTTTGACGGCAAGGGCTCGCCCTCACAATACATTTACTATTTCATGGTGCAGACCGGATTCCTCACTGGTAATGACGCCATTCTCACTCGGCTATTCATAGGTACCCTCAAGGGGGTGGCCTTTGAATGGTTCCGCAAACTAGAGCCCGACTCTATCAAGTCATGGGCCAATCTTGAGAGGCTCTTCCTCGCCCGCTTCTTCGACGACGACACAGAGGTGTCAATGACCACCCTCCTCGCCGAAAAACAACGAAAGGCGGAGTCAGTCAACGACTTCGTAAAGAGGTTCCGCAACCAATCTGTCCACTGTAGGGACCAGGTTTCCGAATCCACGCTAATCGAGATGTGCCGTAATAACCTCTCGATCCACATCCTATCTAAAGTGGGCGCGGTGGAAACCCGGACATGGAAGGAACTTGTTCGTCAAGGCGAACAAGTAGAAAACATGATCAAAAGGCTCGAGGCTGAAGAGCCGCAGCCCAAGAAGGGAGCTGCAGAACCGGTCGCGCCAAAGAATACCCCTCGATCCAGAGGAAAAGAGAGCATGGCCGTCGACTCTACCCCGGCGCCGAAGGCCGCTCAAAAGCCAAAACCAAGGCAATTTGAACCACGCCCCCCGCGGCAATATGATTTCAAAGAGGATCAAGTGGTGGCGACGTTTGACACTCTGCTCAAGAGTGGGCGGATTAAGTTGCCAGAAGCCGCCAAGCCTGAGGAGGCGGGCAAAACCAATGACCCGAGTTATTACGCCTACCACAGATTCCTAGGCCACCACACGACCAAGTGTTACGTCCTCAAGGATAAGCTTCAAGCCCTCTACGATGCGGGGGTCCTGAAGAAGGAGAAGGTTCAGAAGCAGGTGACCACAAACATGATCACCTTGAGCTTTGGAACAAATCTCCCAGAAATCCAAGCCCCGGCAGGGATAGTTCCTATTCCCAAGGCGGTCTTGAAAATCACCAATGATGACCCTCACAACCAGCGAGATAAAGGCTTAGCTCCGCAGGTTTTGCCGTCAGGTCAGGTGATGTGGGTCCATCCAGACCTCGTCAACGACGAACAATGGACTACAAAGCCCTCGAAAGGGGGTAAAGGAAAACATTGTAATGTCATCTCCACCATTCTTGATGGGGAAAAGACACCAATGAACGCCTTGACCGACTCTGATGAGGAAGCCATTGTCCTCGCCACGAGAGCGGGGAAGGAATTCGCGAAAGAATATCCCGCGAGGACGGAAAACTCAGCAGGACCTCCCGCGAGGCCAGTAGTAACTGCCCCACCCAATCCAGACGGACTAGGCTCGCACAACTGAAGAGCATCCCTGCGCGAATCACCATGTACGACCTCCTGCGGTTGTCCAGGTCTACCCATGAGGCTCTACAAGAGGCGCTGGCCGACTCAGAGGCGTTCTCCACCCACTTCTCGAAAGAGACAGGCGCTGAACAGGAATGTGCAACCTGTTGCCAGGTCTATGAGAGACGGGTCCCGTGCATCACTTTCACTCCCAAGGATATGCTTATCAAGAGCACATCCCATGATCGGCCGCTGTACTTCACAGGATACGTCGGCTCATCGAAAGTAGATCGGATTCAGGTCGACCCAGGTTTGGCGCTGAGCATCGTGCCCCTAAAGTTGATCAAACACTTGGGGATACCGCCAAAAAGCCTCTCCTCGACCGCCACAACCATCTTTGGCTTTAACGCCACGGGGACTCGGCCGCTCGGCAAAATCCGCCTGAAATGTCGGATAGGCGACATGAAGACGGAGGTGACATGCTACGTCATCGACGCCGAACCTTCCTACAACATACTCTTGGGACGTTCGTGGATTCATGGCAATCGAATAGTTCCGTCCACGTTACACCAATGTCTGAAGTATGTGGACAACTATGAGCGAGTGAAGACAGTAGTAGCCGACAAGCAACCCTTCAAAGGTGTCAAAAACTACTTCACGGATTCTCTACTGTACCAGAACCCCGACGTGCCGCCAGCGGAGGAGCCGGAGAGCGGCAACGAGGTGGACAGCGAGCTTGAATACGGCGACAACTTAATCCTGAACGACTTTGAGTCAATTATAATCAGTTACGAGAGTCACAATGTAACCAATGCTGTTCAGGCGGAGGAAGTTATCATGAATGAGAAGTCCAACTTTGCTTATTTGTCGTCTTGTTCCACATCCGAGGATGATGCGCCAAATAACCTGTGGTCAAAACTCTACAGTGATCCTTCCCTACATTTGCCAGTATGCTCGTCATACGCCGCCAAGGCACAGCCGATCAAGTCATCACAAGTTGTGCTCGTCGTGCCAGCACGGAATAGGTATCAAAGAGACATTATCTTTGGTCGAATCGATCATCCCCTACGCACGCTATGGGACGAATCTGAGGATGAGGACCCGGCGCCGCAGTTTTCGCAATACAGTCAAGTTGCGAAGCGTATGATGAGCGACATGGGGTATGACCTCACTCGCTTAGAGGGCCTAAATTACGGCCGAGGGCGCAGAACAGTCATCCGACCCGCCTACGTACCAAAGGGGAAACCCTCAAATTACTTCAATAGGACTCGGAGAGGCTTAGGCTACTCCTCCTCCTCGTCGGAGTTGTGTTTTTACGCCAACGAGGATTCCGACTATGCATGCTCGGGGGATCAATCGTCAACAACCTCGGCATGGGACTCAGATGTCAGCGTGAGGGATCTGTTCGATAGCCTTACAGTCAACATGGCTACGATAGACCCCGTCGAAATGGCGGAGGATACACAACTTCCACTCTATGACGAAACATGGGATCGCCATATTAACGCCCAGTGGACCAGTCGCTTTGAGCAATGCGAACCGCCAACCGAAGACGAAGTCCTCCAGGTGAACATGGGTAGCGAGGCGAATCCCAAACCCATATTCATCAGCGGCAGTTTGCCTCCCCAGGAAAAAGAGGACCTCATTGCCCTCATACGGGAATACATTGACGTCTTCGCCTGGAATTACGAGGACATGCCTGGTCTGGATCCACGGGTCGCCACGCATCGCCTCAACATCAGCCCTGACACCAAGCCAGTCAAACTCAAACAACAGCAGAGGCGGTTTCGCCCCCAAATCATGGAGGCGATCGAATCTGAAGTAAAGAAGCTGATCGAATCCGGCTTCATCAGAGAGGAGCAACACCCCGACTGGGTGGCGAATATTGTGCCGGTCTTGAAGAAGAACGGTAAGATCCGCATCTGCATCGACTTTAGGAACCTCAACGCCATGTGCCCTAAAGACGAATTTCCTCTGCCCATCACGGATGTCATCATTGACAACACGTGTGGATTCGAGAGGATGTCCTTCATGGATGGTTTCTCGGGGTACAATCAAATCAAAATGCACCCCGAGGATGAGAAGCACACTGCATTCAGGACCCCCATGGGGGTGTACTGCTACGTTATGCCATTCGGACTCAAAAATACTGGCGCAACCTACCAACGCGCCATGAGTATGATTTTCTGAGATCATCTGCGAAAGACGGTCGAATGCTATGTAGACGACCTGGTCGTGAAGAGTCGCCATAAGGAGGACCATCTCTAAGACTTGAAGGCGATGTTCGAACTCATGAGGACTCATCAACTTAAGATGAACCCTACTAAGTCCTTCTTGGGGATGTCTAGTGGTAAATTCCTCGGTTTCATCGTCACGACGAAGGGAATCCGGATTGATCCAGACAAGGTGCGAGCTATTCAAGAGCTTCAACCGCCCCGAAATCTTAAAGAGCTAAGAGGCATTCAGGGACGACTGGATTACATCCGAAGGTTCATCTCAAATCTCTCGGGCAAATATCAACCCTTTGCCAAGCTAATGAAGAAAGGTACTTCCTTCGTGTGGGACGAACCGTGCCAAAAGGCCTTTGAAGAGATCAAGGCTTATCTCTCAAACCCGCCTGTCCTTGCGGCGCCAATCTCGGGGAGGCCATTCCTCATATATATATACGGGCCATGGATCATTCTCTAGGCGCCCTCTTGGCACAAAACGACGATGCGGGCCATGAGCAAGGTATCTACTACCTAAGCAGAACCTTGCAAGGCGCCGAACATCGCTACCCAATGGTCGAGAAGGAATGCCTAGCCTTAGTGTTCGCCATCCAAAAGATGCGGCACTACCTAGTTGGCCAAACGATCCATGTCATCTCCCGGATGAACCCCATACGGGTCTTCATGACACAACCTGCAGTGTTAAACTGGCGCCTGGCCAGGTGGGCACTTCTGCTCTCTCAATATGACATCCACTTCATGCCACAAAAATCAGTCAAGGGATAGGCCATCTGCGATCTCATGGCTAGTCACCCGCTGGGGGCGAAGACCGACCTATTCGAAGATCTGCCAGATGAACCCCCCGAAGCCAATGTGACTTCATCACCAGATGGATGGCAGATGTTCTTCGACGGTGCGTCCTGCGCAGGCGCAAGCGGCTCTACCGCTGCAGGAGTGGGGGTGGTCCTCACCTCT
The DNA here is from genome assembly GCF_001876935.1 of Asparagus officinalis. Classification (NCBI taxonomy): domain Eukaryota; kingdom Viridiplantae; phylum Streptophyta; class Magnoliopsida; order Asparagales; family Asparagaceae; genus Asparagus; species Asparagus officinalis. Next base: position 4,140 of record NW_017972896.1, on the reverse strand, counting down.
CCGCATGGCCACGTGTTACCCCAGGCCTTTTCTTTAACAGAACCGTGCACCAACAATGTGGCTGAGTACAACGCGTTACTCATAGGGCTTGAATTCGCCAGAGAGTTAGGGATAAAGCACCTGGAGGCTTACGGCGACTCCCAACTCATCGTTAAGCAAATGACCGGCGAGTATGAAGTTAGGAACGACGATCTCATCCCGCTCCACAAAGCGGCTGTCAGACTAGTGGAGTTATTCGAGAGTTTCTGTATCGAGCACGTGCTCCGTTCCAAGAACACACATGCGGACGCCCTCGCATCCTTGGCAGCTAACTTGGCCCAGCCTTCGGGAATGACCCAACGGATCACCGTCGCCAGCCGAAAACTCTTTTGACTAAAAGACGTCCCAGAGGCGAACGCCACTCATCAAACCCCGGATCAGCCTGATCAGAAAGACTGGCATCTCTCGATCATCGATTACGTCCTATACGGCATATTGCCCGAAGACGCAAGGGAACGAGAGTCTATCCGACGGCGTGCCTCGAGGTTCTACTATGATTCAACCACTAAGACACTATATCGGAGATCATACGATGGCTTGTTGCTTCGATGTCTTTCAAAGGCAGAGGCGCAAGAAGCCCTACGCGAAACTCATGACGGCTTGTGCGGGGCTCATCAGCCTGGACCCAAGCTTTGGGATCGCCTGCGGAGGATAGGCTACTTTTGGCCTGAGATGGTTACTGACACAGTCGCTTATGCAAAGCGCTGTTATGAATGCCAAATCCACGCCAACTACATGCACCAGCCTCCTGAGGATCTGCATCCGACGAGGGCGTCTTGGCCCTTCGAAGCATGGGGGATGGACATAGTCGGGCCAATATCTCCACCATTGGCGAAAGGCCATCGCTTCATCCTCGCGATCACCGATTACTTCTCTAAGTGGGCCGAAGACATCCCCTTAAGAGAGGTCAAGACTAATGACATGATCAAATTCATCAACCACCATGTCATATACCGATACGGCGTACCCCGGCGTATTATTCATGACAACGGCACGCAATTCGTTAGCCATGCATTCACCAGGTTCTGTGACAAATTCCGAATACAGAACCTCTCTTCCACGTCCTACAACCCTTCGGCGAATGGTTTGGCCGAGACCTTCAACAAAACGATCATTAAGATCTTGACCAAGCTAACTTCCACTAGCAAACACGATTGGAATGAAAAGCTAGGTGAAAGCTTATGGGCATATCGCACAACGGTTCGCACACTGATTGGCACCACGCCCTATTCATTGGTATACGGCTGTGAAACCGTGTTGCCTTTAGAGATTCAAATCCCATCCCTCCGCGTCGCCCTAGCAGCAAGGATGACGGTGGAGGATAATCACCAACGACGACTCGCGGAGCTCGAAGCGTTGGATGACAAGCGACTAGAAGCTCAACAGCACATTGAGTTCTATCAAGCTCGAATGGCCAAGGCTTTCGACAAGAAAGTTAAACGCCGAGCCTTCAAGGAAGGAGAACTGGTACTGTCCATTCGCCGACCGATGATCCTCACTTCCAAGAAGAAGGGGAAATTCCAATCCAAATGGGAAGGACCGTTCGTAGTAGAGACAGTCTACTCGAACGACGCCTATCGCCTCGTCAAGCCGAACGGCGATAAGATCATGATGCCCATCAACGGTAAGTATCTGAAGAAGTACTACCCCTAGTTCTTCTTCACCAACTCCCACGAGTGCACGAGTTTAAACTGGCCCTCACACCCTCCAAATGGTATAAGAGGTAAAACTATTCCTACGCTTCAATTTCTTGAGCCAGCTTGCCAGTACAGGCGAACTGCCCAAATCAGGCAAATCGCTCAGACCAGGCGAATCAATCATATCAGGCAAGCCTATCAGTCTAGGCGAAACCCACTTCTTGAGCTAGGCTCCCTGTCTTGGCGAACCACTCAAAACAGGCGAGATTAGCATCTCAGGTGGGCGGCATCAAACGCCCGAAGACATCCCCTTAAGAGAGGTCAAGACTAATGACGTGATCAAATTCATCAACCACCATGTCATATACCGATACGGCGTACCCCGGCGTATTATTCATGACAACGGCACGCAATTCGTTAGCCATGCATTCACCAGGTTCTGTGACAAATTCCGAATACAGAACCTCTCTTCCACGTCCTACAACCCTTCGGCGAATGGTTTGGCCGAGACCTTCAACAAAACGATCATTAAGATCTTGACCAAGCTAACTTCCACTAGCAAACACGATTGGAATGAAAAGCTAGGTGAAAGCTTATGGGCATATCGCACAACGGTTCGCACACTGATTGGCACCACGCCCTATTCATTGGTATACGGCTGTGAAACCGTGTTGCCTTTAGAGATTCAAATCCCATCCCTCCGCGTCGCCCTAGCAGCAAGGATGACGGTGGAGGATAATCACCAACGACGACTCGCGGAGCTCGAAGCGTTGGATGACAAGCGACTAGAAGCTCAACAGCACATTGAGTTCTATCAAGCTCGAATGGCCAAGGCTTTCGACAAGAAAGTTAAACGCCGAGCCTTCAAGGAAGGAGAACTGGTACTGTCCATTCGCCGACCGATGATCCTCACTTCCAAGAAGAAGGGGAAATTCCAATTCAAATGGGAAGGACCATTCATAGTAGAGACAGTCTACTCGAACGACGCCTATCGCCTCGTCAAGCCGAATGGCGATAAGATCATGATGCCCATCAACGGTAAGTATCTGAAGAAGTACTACCCCTAGTTCTTCTTCACCAACTCCCATGAGTACATGAGTCTAAACTGGCCCTCACACCCTCCAACTGGTATAAGAGGTAAAACTGTTCCTACACTTCCGTTTCTTGAGCCAGGGTACCAGATCAGGCGGACCGCTCAGATCAGGCGAATCGCTCAGATCGGGCGAATTACTCATATCAGGCAAGCCTATCAATCTAGGCGAAATCCACTTCTTGAGCTAAGCTTCCTGTCTTGGCGAACCACTCAAAACAGGCGAGATTAGCATCTCAGGTGGGCGGCATCAAACGCCTACTTGGTCAAACCTTTAGATAGTTAGGACCAGAGCCACAGTCCCCCGCTAATCCTCTTCTAAAGGATGGTGGGTCCTCAAAGTCGTTCCAATCACGACAGTCCCTGTCACGTTAACATTAAACCTCTGACAAAATCAACTTACCAATCCTCTTCTAAAGGGTGGTGGGTCCTCAAAGTCGTTCCAAATCACGACAGCCCCTGTCACGTTAACATTAAACCTCTAACAAAATCCACTTACCAATCCTCTTCCGAAGAATGGTAGGTCCCCACAGTTGCTCCAATCGCGACAAGACCCCATCAGGTTAATGATCACCTCTGATGATTGGCGTCGTTATTCCTACGAGTAGCACAGCCTAAGTAATAGCCTACCACGCGACGTGTTATTACTTCTATCAATAGTCACACTCCTACGTCCCTGAACTACTTGACCTATTCCAGATATTCTAACATTCCCTTAGGATAACTGATGGGTAGTAGTCTAGCACGCGATGGCTCCTACAACAATCAATCGTCACATTCCGAACGACGACAATTGTCGAAGGTGGTTCGGCAGACAACCTGTCTGTTGGTTCCCCAGGCAACAACTCGCCGAGTAGCGAGTCGCAGTTGGGCTCTTCAGTTGGCCGCATGAGCGAACGATTGTCCTTCGCTGCAAGCCAAGTGTTGCTCCCTTGATCCTGTTTGGGCTACAACGTGAAAATCGGAGTTAACCCGATCCCACGATGTGAGCAACCGAGGGCAGAATAAGAGCCTAAAATGAATAAATCCAAAACAAAATAGTCAGAGGCTCGCCAAGTTCAACTCAAATGCCAAACAGCGTAGACAAAGAAAAAAGAAAACTGTGCATGCGAAGCAAAAATGAGCAAAAGCTAAAGGCCATTACAGGCCAGAATTTACATACATAAGTTTTTAATTTGTGATGCCTACGGCATCAACTAAGTTACCAACAAAATAACAAAAAAAAAGAGAAGGGAAGAGCAGAGATCGGTGCTACAGGAGCTTCAACAGGCTGAAGGCAGCGACCTCGGCTTTGACCGCTGCCAGGTGTTGGACCCTAGAGGGGGGGTGATTAGGGTCAAAAGGCTCTAATATGCAGATTAAAAACACACAACA
>NW_017972895.1:19545-28574 GCF_001876935.1 Asparagus officinalis | reverse complement strand
GCCGTCTTTCAGGTTCGTGCCCGGGAGATCGGGTCGGATTGAAGCGAGTTGGGTTTGGCCCGGGAAATGTGGCCCGGCCTGTTTACGAATAGGGTTTCTTGTTTTTAGGTTGGGTTTTTTCAGATATTAGTGCCTTAATTCTTCAGTAATTGCATATTTGTCCCTCAAATCTTGGAAAATGTATACTAGTCCTTTTAGTGGGTTGTTTGTAAGTTTTTAATTTTGAAGGGGGCAGTTGATAATTGTCTAATCTCGAAAAAAAAGAATGGCTTTGATTAATAGAATTTTCAAATTATGAATATTTTTAATTTGATAAGGATTCTTAGGCAAAGAGAATTAGAAATGAGAGCTTTGATTGATAGAATCTTTGTTATAAAGTAATTTTTTTTAAATTATTAGGATTTTCAAGTGAAGATAGGATTATGTGTCGATACGTCTCTGATAGGACATGTGGATACATGACAACCCGTATGCAAGCTGGCGGTTTTGAGCGCTTTGGTGGAGGGGAAAACTTCCTATTTTGCCTCCCTACTATCCTAGCAGAAGGCTAAAAAGTAAAAACCGTTCGCTCACATGCAGACGGTTCTGATAATAGAAACTAGACTCAAGTCATATCAGGTCACCAAATTTCTTAACTTGAGATAGACAGCAAACACAAAAAAGATCAACCTAAACCTTTATCATTGCTTCAAGGAAAATCAGGGTTAGTTGGTCATATAACTAATACAAGCATTCGTCACATAACAGATGTTTTTGCAGCAAGATGGACAAGGGCTCTTCTGTGATAATCATTACGAAGTTTATTGTACTTTTGTAAGAAAGTAGTCAAGTCAATCTCTTTCTCAAGGAGCTTTTTGTGTAGAGTCTCTGATTCCTCTTCATCTTTGTTCATTGCATCTATAAAACAAACAAACAATATTATGAGCGATTTACTTGATCCTCTTGATGTATATTTTGTATCTATTTTTATTTAGCTTGTACATTTTCTGAGCTGTCTTGGCTTTGTTCAAAAAAGGAAAAGTATGAAGAATACAATCGACAAGAAAATAATGATTAGTGCCGGGTTTCCACTAGTTTACCTTGCAAGCTCTGGAGCATCAACAAAGGAGAATAGAACCTCAAGATTTCATCCTTTTGCTTCTCCAGTTCTTTTAATTTCTCTTGTGCATCAGCAAGCTCAGTTGTCCGGATGATCATGCACTGTTTGTTCAATAGGATGGAAACACAGTTAGAAATCCTTTTTCCAGCACATATCCCCACTTTATCACTGATAACAGGTAACTGACTCTTCATGGATTCAAATTGAAAACAATTTTATCTAAAAGTCTATCGCCTCCGTAATTATATAGGGTAATATTCACAAAAGTATCACGAATCTTGGGGGGTTTTGCACAGAATCACCAAAAACTTTTTTTATCTTAAAAACTACCATGAACTATTAGAAGTGCAGAAAAACGCCGTGAGCTATTGGAAATTGCTGCGAAAAATATCTTAGATAAAAGGTCTACACTCCTTATTAATATTTATCAACCCACAACATTTGTAAGGAATATAGACAATTTACAAAGTACATAAGAGCAACATTGTCCAAAACATGTCGCGTGAGAAGCACATTATAATTTAACCGACTGCTGTCTTACATGATACCTTTTAGGGAAAAAAGTTTATGGTAGTTTTCAGTAATAAGAAATTGAAGTAGTTTCTTGCAAAACACCAAAAGCTCATGATAGCTTTGTGCAGTTTACCGAACAATATATAAGACAGGAGTATATCAGAAATTCACCTGGTTTCGGAGCTCTGACATGCGAGTTTCCTTCTCCAAGTTTTCCCCTGTAACAAAAAAGTCTTGGAGTGAGGGTTATGTTATGATGTTACAGCGAAACAGGTATATGAAGAAATCACAACTCTCACTAGCAAGCTGCATCGTCTCCTCTTGAAGTTCCCGGCTTAGCTGAAACCAGAGCAAGGAATGGTGTATGTCAGTAATATGGTATGCCATAACTATGAACTGGAAGTTAGCGCCACGCCAAGCCCGAAGATACAATGAAAGTTGAGAGTTATACACTCCTCCTGACAGGCCAAGTGACATTTTGATGGACCAAAATTTAGGTTACTTTATGCAGTGGTGCATTTTTAGATATGTTTTAAATGACCATCGGTGGAATTTGAATCTTGGCTGCTTTGGGACCATCTTAAAGTTCCTTGCACGCAACAAAACTTCGAAATTATCATCAAAGTTAAGGGTTATAAACTTATAATCATATATTTCCACAAACACTAATTTGAGTAATTTGAAGTAATGAGTTTTGATCCCTAGCCAATCTGATTGAGATCATTCTGTTATGATGTTATCTACAGCATATCAACTGGTTATATGAACTCTCAATGGAGAATTGACCTCAAATAAAAGTTGTCTCACTCATTTCCGTTGAATATTTTAATCTCCAATAACCTCAGCATGGTTAACTACAAACACGTCTCAAGATAATGCGATGAGTAAACAACCATCACAACGATGAAATACAGGAGATGGTGAAGTATGGACAAGCACAAAGCCACGCGATAGACATGTTAATACATTTAACACGCTGGCACGATCCCAGTATATATCAGGCTTCAGCCAAAAAAAGTTACTTGACGTGTGATCATTAAAATGAGAAAAAAGTTCAAGACAATGGTATTGTATAATAAGTTACCAACACTTCGACTAACATATAAATGAAGTACCATCAAAATAGTATAGCAAAAGACTATCATAGATTAAGGAAACGTCAAAAAGAAACAACCAGGATCCAACTTAATTTAACTACATTTAAAGTAAATTTTTGTACTAGTTATATTACCTTGGGCTGACAAAATAAAAGAAGAAGCAAATCTCAGCTTATTTATCAAGAATTGGAATAAAGAGGACTAGAAACTTCTGCACTTACATTGCGCTGGTCCTTTACAAGATCGAGTGAATTGAAAAAGGCTTTGTATACATTTTTGTCAGTTAAAAGCTTCCTCAGCTCGTCAGTACTGCCATAAGTCATCAAGCACTTGATTATTACAGAAGCTATCAAATTAGCTGCTAAAATGAAATGCAAAATATGGGGGTTAGGAGGAAAAGGAATAAGGGAAGGGGGGAAAATCCTAGCAGTTTTTAAATGCTTCTAAGCAAAGTGTTTAACTCGGTACAAAATAAAGATTGCATCAATGTCGGCAGCGTTAGAGAAAAATCTCAGAAGACAAGTTAAAAGAGATGAGATTAAAGTATGAGGATGACAACTACATTGAATGAAGGTTATGTGCAGTTATTATGTGAACAAGTTACATTATCACTTGACAAGAACTGACATGAACGAATATATGTTTACCATCTTTTAAAAGCCAACCTATTACCTAATTTATTTTTAGCATATATCACAATAAAGATGGAAGAAAATGGCACTTACATACCGAGGAAGCATAATTAATTGTGACCAAGTTGCACTACTCTTCAGAAATTTATCGCAAGCAACATGCAAGTCCTTGTCAGTCCAAACATCATAAAGATAGAGCATAAGTGGAAACACAAAGAAAATGGGGATTACAATTTGGGTAATAGAAACAGTATTAGTTGCAGCCTAAAACTCAAGCTGATGAAACATAACTTGCTCGTATAGCGTATTAATTAGCTTCCTAAATAACTATTTCACTATGCTTCTCCATGTGCAACATACGACATGCTCCAGTAAAAGACGAACCTAATTTTCTTAAACTTCACATCTAAATTGTCAGGAAAATTACAAGTAGATAATAACCATGAAAAATATGAACTTAATACTATTAACACAAACTGAGCTGCAAGTACTACCTTTTGTCCTTCAAGTGAGCAATTATTCCCGCAGCTTCAGGTGAAGGCGACCCAGTGGAAGGAGACTGTGGTCTATCTGATGCTCTATATGAGCTCATGCTTGAGGAACTTGTAAGCGTGGAGGGATGCGAAGAATTTGATGTCCCGAGCAGTAACGAGGGGAACAAAGACTGAAAAGACATTGCTGGACGATGTGATATTGTTTGCTGCTCTCCGGTACTTCTGCAAGGAAGGCAAAGTGTAAGAGAATGCCAAAAGACAGGAAATATGTCGGCTTAGATTTATATATTGAAGTTCACATAATCAAAAGTACACATATATATAAGATACATCGTCTAATATTTAAAGAATTGATCGCATGCTTCAAGTTGCCCTGCAGATCTGACCCCAAAGGTTTCAGTAATTATATATTGTAAAGGGTTGTTTGGCTACCAGATAACTTTCAAAAAAGGGGATTACTAAAGCTCAATTTTAGATTTCATCAGAAAGTATGGAGTAACTGTATTTTACAAAGTTCATGTCTCAGATTTATAAAGAGGAACCAAGCGTAGTTCTCAGAGTACCTGCATTTTCTTTTCAAAATTGAAGTAATTTTTCTCGAATTGTTTATTTAAGAAACTGTAATAATCTAGATATCTTTCATATTGATTTGCACAGATACACTCAAAATATTATTGATGATATTCAGCATTCTTTAGCCAAAATGACACAATCATTTACAAGACAATACTACTTAACAATAGAGACAAGAAAACAAATCATTGCATTTTTAATTGGACCAATAATCTATAATTCAGCCAAATTTGTTTTGTCAAGTGTAATATTGTGTACTTCTTGTATACCTCTCGCCAGTATCAAGCTATTGCAATGTAAACATCTTTTCTATTTTGCTCTTCACTTTTATAATACATCAGCATTTTTATAATAACATGGGTTAAGCCATCTTCTCCCTTGAAAAGATAGAAAAAAAGAAAATAATATATTAAACGATGGTTGGTTGAATGTACAGTCCAAAAATAATTACATCACTTGTTCGACGGCTAAGAGCATCGATCGGCAAGGGTAAGAAGAGTGGATAAGGGTATGGAATAAAAATTAAAAGTTTTCAATTTCTCATTATTGATTGGGTATGGTTGGTTGCATGCAAGTGTAAAATGAAAGTATTAAAGTGACATGCTTTCAACACTTCAGGTGTTTGATTTATTGAAAGCGCATATGAGAGTGAAACGCAAAAAAGTCCTTGTCCGATTTAGTGCATTATCTAACTTCCCCTAGAATAGTTCTGATGTAAACCTGAAAGTGGAAAAGCGGAGACAACTCTTAATTAAAATATTTTATTTACTTATTAACATATTATATTATTACATTATTAAAATAATTATAACTTAAGAACATAATAAATACAAAAAATAAAGAGTTTGTAAAAATTAGTATGACTAAGGGATGATAGTATGATAAGTAAAGTTTGGTGAAAAGAGTTCATTCTTTGATGGTTATCAAACAATATTCTTTTGGATTCATGTCATGTATATCTGACTATGTTGTATTATAGTTTTGTGAAAAAAGTTCATTCTTTGATAGTTCATTCTTTTGGATTCATGTCATGTATATCCGACTATGTTGTATTGGTTTTGTCAATTACCGAAAGGCAGGGGTGGCACTAAAATGAAGGACAAGTGAGGGTAGATAGCCCTAAAAGAATTTGATTAGAAGCAATTAAGAAAGATAATTCAAAGGACAAATTTTCAAAAGAGACCCATTTAGATTTTTATTCCCAAAAAACGACCTCATTCAAACAAAATTACAAAAACCGACCTGGTTTCAGCCTCAGCGCTGAAACTTCACGGGAGTTGAACTCCCGTGAAGTTTAGCAGATCTACTAAACTTCACGGGAGTTCAACTCCCATGAAGTTTCGGAATTTTTTTTTCTTCAAAAACCGACCTGATTTCAGCGCTGAGGCTGAAACCAGGTCGGTTTTTGTAATTTTGTTTGAATGAGGTCGTTTTTTGGGATTAAGTTCGCAAATGGGTCTCTTTTGAAAATTTGTCCATAATTCAAATGCAACCAACTGGAAGAATAGTATCGCATACGCGACCCTAAAAGATTTGGAATAAAGGCTTTGTTGTTGTTCTTGTTGATAGTTATCCAAAACAAAAAAAAAATCATTGCAAGTACATCGCATCGACAATAATCTGTATGGCAAACAAACTCGGCATTTTCACTTGCACGCTGACGTGGAAAGTGACTTTCAAACTTGCAATTAACTTTTTTGTGTATGCAAAACAAGCCCTAAAGATGTTAAGATGTCGAATGATAAGAACTAGCAAAGAACCAATCATATGCAGAGCTCACCATGCTCAAGAAAATGATTAAAATGAAATTGGGGGGGAAAAACAACTAATTTGAACAAAAATATTACGTTACCAACGAATCTCTCTTTCAACTCCGCAGAGATCAATTCAATAACCTAACAAGTAGAAAGTAATGGTTAGAGATCAATCAATAACCTAAAAAAAACAACTAATTTTGAATCGTTCCGAAGAGAAAACCCTAATTCTAGACTGAAACATGATCAGAATGTAATCCGAGATTAACTACGTGAGGTTTTCGCCGACATAGAGAGAGAGAGAGAGAGATCGAATTTTTTTCAAAACTTCGGGGGGGATTTCGCGATTTTCTCTCTCCTCGATGACGGAGAGATCTTCCATTTTAATAACGGGTCGGATTCGAGCTTTGGTAAACGGGTTCGGTAAAGCCGGAGCAGTTCGATTGGGGTAAGAGCGGAACGGGTGCCGGTGAGTTTGGATACTTTTGGATCCGAATATGAAATACTGAACAGGCTTAGGAGGTAAACCTTTTTCTACTGGTTGGCTTAGGCCGGTTCGAACCACTGGCCGAAGCAGACTAGCCCGCTATAGGTCAAGATTAGGTCAGACCCAATCTGGTTTGTGATATATCTCGACTGCGAGTCAGGTTGGGATGCATTCTAAACCCGCAAACATAAAAGTAGGCACGAGCCATTTTGATATAGTTTTAATAGCAACTTAATTAAAAACTGCAACTTCTAGATATTTGAATTGTAATTTTTAGGGCTGGGCGTATTCGGTTCGGTTCGGTTTTAAGCCCAATCCGCATCCAATCCAAATTTTTCGGATTCTCAAAACTCTCATCCAGATCCAGATTTTTTCCCCTTCATCCGAATATTCGGCCCAACCGAAATTCGGTTCGGTTCGGTTCGGTTTCGGTTTTGAACCGAATTAACTCTATTTCACAAAAATCTGGGTAAGTTTTAGTTATATCCAAAACTGAAAAGAAGCAATCAAAACTGAAAAGAAACAATCAAAACTGTACTAAGCCACTTAATCAAATTGTATGATCTAAATATAACTAGCTTAATACGCTAGGAGGACCATGTAATTATGTAGCCTTTTTTAGAGAAAGAACAATGTTTGGCAGGCACACACACCTTTTGATGATTTTCGTTAATTTTTAGCTACCTTTTTCTCATCAAGAATTATCTTATATCCTTGACAGCCTATACTATAGGTTAATTTGATATCCAGCACCAGCAAGCTGTATTCATCTTATCACTGAAATTTGACCAAAACACTAAATTTATCCTTCAACCTCAACATCTTGTATTGATTTACGGAAATCTCACTTAACTATATCAGCGTACTCAAATATATGTTAGTATAAACTCCACCCCACAATTCTTAAATGCTAAACATTCAGCCATAAATTTTCTTCACACCCAAGGCTCGCAGCTACTTTTTGTTTAAGAATTCGGTTCGGTTTTTTTTAGGCGGTTCAGGGGTTCAAACCGGATCCAGACCGGTTTAATTCGGTTCGGGCGGTTTATAGACTTCTTCTCATCCATTTAATTCGGTTCGGTTAACCGATCCGTTTTTTCGGGCGGTTTTTTCGGTTGAACCGGTTTGTTTCGGTTTTTGCCCACCCCTAGTAATTTTAGCAGTAGTAGAAATTTTCTAAACTTTATTTAGTATTTTAATGAATATTTATATTCAGTTTGACTTATTAAAAACATTCAAATTATTGTGAACCTTTTGTCCTTGGGGATAGTTTCGTCACCAATTATAATTTTATAGGTTTAGACTTTTTAGAAATATAAAATACAAGTTTTTCTCTTTAGACTATACGTACTAATCTAGCAAAAAATTTTGAAAAAAAATTAAAAATTTGAATAGAAAAAAAAGAGTATGGGCTGACTCGCGACCCGACCCACCATGGGCTGGATTAGATCTGGGGACAAAGTCCTCGACGCGAGCACATGTCTAAACAGCCTGAACTCAAAACCGACGGGCCGATTCATGGGTCAGTCCCGGCTCGGCCCACCCCTATATTTTTCCAATGGATTTGATCAATTTATATCTGTGATGGTCCAAAGGGAAGATGCCCCTCGGGTTTAAAATAATTATCTCTCAATTTTTTTGTTTTATACTGATTCAAATATTTTTATCCATTAACACTGCAAGATTTCAGACTAGACTAGTACAATATAGCAGTAGAAATACAATAAAAATATTAAATACATCCTTTTTTTTTCTATTATCTGAAAATGTATTGATATTTATCTGAACTTCGAGGAATTTTTAGAGCTAACAAATGTGAGAATTAGCTTCTCTCACGCAGAAAGAATTAGCTCCTCTCATGCAAAAAAAATTGATTGCACAATTTTTTTAATTCAGCCCTTTTTCATGAAAAATTCAACCCATATTTTAATTTTCGTAATTTTCTGAGAAAGTTGAATTTTGACACTGCCAAAGTTTTCAGCCTGTGAGGGGTTTTTTTGTCATTTCATCAATATTCTCCTGTCCCCTCCATGTTATCCTTTGATTTCAGATTACATTTAAATAAAGATTAAAAATATTCTCTCTGCATTAATTATTTGTTCGTCTCTAATTGTGTGCAAATTACGAAATTAATAGTTAAGACCTTCCCCAGGATTCATTTGTCCACTTACAACCTGCCACAATAACGGATGTCTCGCATTAATATTGAACCTCATGCCAAGTCATTGCTTTTAGAATTGAATATAAGTAATTAACACTTGTAAGTTTTTTCCTAAAAATAAAATTTTGTTATTAATTAATATTCCAAATAACGCAGTTCCATCACAATCATTTAAGCAATTGAAAGTCACTATTTGCGTAATAACTCATCGTCACGAGA